>NW_013546861.1:0-26587 GCF_000711695.1 Tilletiaria anomala UBC 951 | reverse complement strand
CTTGTAGTGACTATGCCACATGTGAGTGCCGGCGACGTCGGCAGTAAAGTTGTAGGTCATCTTCTGTCCAGCCTTGACGGGACATTGGGTAAGGGGCGTTCCGTCGTAGATGGGGGCGTCTTTGAGGTGCATACCATGCCAGTGGATTGAGACGTTCTGCGCCAGTACACCCACAGGAGGAAGCTCGTTGGTTACGCGAACCACGATGCGGTCCTCAAGGTGGGCTTGAATGCACGGACCAGGAAATTCACCATTGACGAGCTGCATTGTGCGCGGCGTCCCGTTGACATTACGCGTTTCATTTCGGACGGAAAAGTGGCAGGTTACTGTGGAGGTGGAAGCATTGCGGCGGCAAGAGGAGTCGGTCATACATGAGAGCTTGGAGATGGCGTTGATCCTCTTGCTATCCGCCGCATTGATTTCATGGGGAGCTGCTGCCGCCAGAAGCGAGCAGAGAAGGACAGTCAACACGTGAACCCTCATGGCGGCTTGGTGGAGTGGACGAGGAGTTGCACAAGGAGAAAGAGGACGTTCGCATTTCAGTGATTTTCTTGGACCCCAAGGAAGGTATATATTTATTAAAGGGTCCCTCCGAAGATCTTGAACAGCGAGAGGATGACAAGATCGTGCATGCGAGACGGTGTACAATCGGCAAAGTCGACTTGAGCTTCAGAGCTGAACAAAGTAGAAACTGGCACTCCTGCCTTCACTTTTCTTGCCGAGAGGTGAAAGAAACTTCGAGGTGTGTACACACGTGCCCTCGGCAGCAACATCTTCTGAGTTGTGCTGGTCTATCATTGCAGCGGTTCGAGAATTCCGCCCGGACCAAGCACCATGCACCACAAGTGGAGTATGTGTCAAAGTGAAGCAACCTGGACTCATTTGACTGAACCTTCAGTCCTAGACGAACAAGTGTTTTCTTTGAGAATCACTCGTGCCCGCTCGATACTTTGCCGTGGGGGCGGAAGCTGCTGTGCAGAAAGGCCAAAATGCAAATTTAACGAGTGGTTCAATTTAGAAGAGGACCTGCATGCTACCGCAAAAGTTGGTTTGTTGGAGTTCGAATATACTTAAAGAGAAAGTGCAAGGGAAGGCCTCGAGCGGTGACAGGAAGGTGAGGTAGAGGAGCACAGCTGGCGCTCAAGCCAAGTGTCACGTGAGTGGTATGGTTTTAGCTTGTGAGTTCTATAGTTCATCTTCCGTTCCTTAGCCTCTTGGGGACATTTCACCAACCAGGCACATGCATGTAAATGTTGTATGTGCTGTCCAAGGCTAGCTTGGTTAGAGCCAGCCTCTGCAAATCTTCCCAAACCTTTCCCCAATTGCCGTCGGCCGCACGCCCTGCGCACTGCATCTACTGTACCTGCGGTAGGTACCCGTATGTAGCCCGCGGTTCGGGAAAAGGGACAGCGTGTATGAAGGAGAGCAATAAAAGATGAAGAAGAATTAGAAAGTGGATAGAGTAACCACGGCAAGCTCGACGAGAAATTTCACAAGTACAGTGCACGATAGGTGACCGCACCAAAGGTCAGCTGTCCTTTGCATTCAGTTCATTGGGCCCTAACGAATGATTTATAGCGAGTGTGTGAATGGAGAAGAAAATATGCAAGAGTTGGTACAGCTGGCGCGAACAATCAATGGAACCAATGGCAACCTTTTGTGCATTGCCTTTCCATATGTGCCGGTGCTGACGCCCAGAGCCGTAAATGAAAACGTCGCATGGCTCTTTCGGGCCGCGCTTCGTTCTTGCGCCCTTCAAAATAATGACATTTGTATACGTACGTGAGACCAGAACCAAGCTGTCGAAGTCACCAGCCAAACGAATCTCTGCAAAGAAAACCATCCCATATTGAGGAGTTGCATCCTCATGGCCCCAAAAAGCATCGCTATCATGATACCACTGGCGAGTTCCATTCCACACCTCAGCTCGCACAGACGTTCCCCAGCGGCCAGCATGTGTCTTACCCATAAAGACACACTGCCGCTCTGCAAATGGCTCTTCAGTACTTCACACCGGGGTAGAACCAAAGGGGGTCACGTGGCACAACTCCACTCACCGGTGGGCTTGCGAGGGACGACATGCTCGTACTTACCCACGTCTCCATGCTCGAGCCGGAGCTCGGAGAGTCCGTTGGATTTCCTCCAGGATTGAAGCTATCCAGGGCTTGGCATCTTCCACCCTGCTGGCCGGCCTCAGTATCAGTTGCTTTCAGGGTTTCGTCATTATCGTGCAATCTGTGCACGCCCCCTCCTCCGTCGCCTGGTCACGCGTGACACGCCCTTGGACTCTTTGCAGTTAGGCTCGCAGGCTCCACCTGCGCCCGATATATCCACCACCTGCTGCTCTCGTGCGCCCGGACTTGCGCTTGCAATCTCACGGCCTCGTCGAGCCGCGTATTGACAGCGTCAACCATCTGAAGCATCACACCTCGCCAACAGTCCAGGGCTCCCAACTAGCGGCGGGGATAGACAGGCTCCATGACACACATCCGTGTGTCTTGTTTAATCACTGCTGCACTGACGCATCTATATCTCTCAACCCCCGAGACCTAACGCAACCAGAGTTGCTTATGGAACGCTGAATGTCCAACAATGGACGGCGGATGAATTCGTTTCTGCTACATACCTGCAGGCTTGACAGAATCCGGCTGGTTCGATGAGACCAATCTAATCTGAAAAACAAGGCGCTAAAGCAGTGCAGCTGCGTCACTGTCGGCCACCTCGACCCAGTAAAGCTTCTTTGTTCATCCCAATCCACAAATCACGGAGGCCCCGATGCCAGGCGTCCTGCATGCCAGACACCAGATGCCATCAGCTTCCCGGATATCAGATATCGGATTTACTGCTGCTCGCCTCCCTGACAATATGTGTCCAACGATGCATCCATCGGATGACAGACAACAGGACGCATTTACTGTCATTTGCCATATACGGCGGAGCCACCGATCACTGACTTCTCGTATCTTTCGTGCCTTTCACGTACTACTTTGTGCCGATGCTGGCTTCAAACTGATGACCGATGGCTGCTGACCAGGACTTTCATTATGCGCTGGATATGCTGAAGGATCCCATCGCATCTACGATCCCTGGGCAATTCGCACAAATTCATAGAAAGAGTTAGCGCTCGTTGTACGCAACATGGAAGTCATCTAAACCTCGCACCAACATCGTTTTGATCCGCCCTCACAAAATTTTCGACACTATCACCTGCATAATCTCGTGCGCTAGGACCTATGTACACCGTATCTTCTGAAGTTGCGGGCAGTATCCAAGCGTCGAGAACTCCCTATGCCGGAGCATCACAGCTTTCAACGATACACATGGTGGTAAAGCGGGAGGCAAGCCCAGGGCCCAGGGCACACTCTCATACATTCAAGGGGCGGCTTCGATGTCCGAACTTTGCAACAGTACAGCACACACAAGTTTCCAGCAGGTGATGATGTCAAGGAGCACACGCCGCGCACGTGGGTCCTATGCCGTCTGCGCATCACAGGCCCTCTGTAACCTTTACGCTGGTCTATGTACGTGCCTGGCTCACTTCATTTTGCAACAATATCAACACGTTCAACGAGAGCAGGCCAGCAAAGATTCCTCCGCTATCCATGGGGATCCTGGAGACAGACGGATTCGTGGCCAGATCTCGTCGAGAAGAAAGAAACAATGCTGGGTGGACCACATTTCAAGGCCACATGTGACGATATGACGGGCCTCCATTGATTCTTCAAAGCCGAGGTATTTGGTCGTATGTAATTCGTAGAAGGAACAAGCAGCACGCAAAGTGCAACGTGCAAGATCAACTGCCTTTTTTCGGTGAGTGAGCTTGCGTAGCTCGTGCCCACCATTTGTACGCGGTTCATTCGCGCCCTTCTTCCCTTTATTTCACGCATAGTCCACTGCCTCTGCTCTCAAAACGACTGCATCGACCTGTGGGTTTGTATAAACTTGCCGCCGTTTCTTCGGGCAGAGGCTGATACATGTAGCCTTTGCAGTGGCACGTCCACGCATGACACCAACCACGGCTATTTAGAGAAGCTGAAGGAAGTGGAGTGGAGAAAAAAATCTGGGGCCTGAGAGAGGCGCGGATCTGGTTAGTTGCAGGCCAGCGAGCTGATTTGTAGCGAGGGCTAGCTTGGATCTGATCTAGTTGCTCACGTGGAAGTACCCATGCGACTCATCTGCGTAGCAGTCTTAAGGGGACATGGATTGCAGGAATCAATGCATCTACTGCGGTTATAGAGGCTATGAATGATGGTCGAGTTGTGTAGACCTTTTTCCAACTAATGAGTACTCTGGTTTGAATTAAAGGACACCTTGAAGTCTTGTCCGTCGACGGTCAGTTTCATTTGATTTGCGACGGAGTGAGCAACCCAGTTTATGTGGTAAAGTGGTTAACTCAGGTAGTAATGGTCGTCTGGATATTGTCGCCGGAAGATGACTGACGATCTGCCAGCTGTCACTCTTTCGGGGACCAGCTGGGCCTTTCTATTGGATGTTTGTGACCTTGTTCTGCCAGCAATCTGCCAATGAGTGAATGGTGGTCAGCCAACCACAGAGAATCTCCGATCCTCCGGCTATACCACTCTTAGGTGGATTTTGTGTGGACCGTTGGATTTCGATGTGATTGTTCTCTCAATCTCATCCTGATCCACAAGAATTGATATGTGCAGGTATGATTTTTATCCCATTGAACGACCGCGGAGTGGAGAATGGCGAGTGATGAAAACGACGGCAACAATTTGGCCTGGCTCGAAGGGCACTTAACCTGTGCCAATCCTCACGCCAAGGCGCTCCTGGAAGCGTCGAAAGCTTCTAAAGACGGGAGTGTTCCCGCTCAGCAAGTATCTATGCTTTTCATGCATACCAGTCAATCGTACATTTCTCTGCAGTACTACACGTTTTCAAAGCCCAGCACTGGCAAGGCCGTACCAACCTGGAACTACGCCGCTGCGCAAGTGACGGGGCAGCTATTCGTCGACGAATCACCAACATTTGTACCCAAACAGGTGAACGATTTGACAGACGACCACGAGGGGCGCTTGCACCAGCAGCAATGACCGCGAGTGTTTCAAAGCATTTGGCAGGTCGAAGACGCACCAGCCGCCTACATCAGTCAAATGGGGAAGGCCATCATTGGGGTGCGCATAAAAGTAGAAGGGCTTGAGGAGATATTTAAGATGAGTCAGGAGTCACCTTTGAAGGATCGAGGGGGCGTCGGGGCAGGGCTAAGAGCTGCGGGTGTCGACAACGTCGCTCCGATAGTTGAGTGACGCAGCAACGACCTCGAAGAGGCAAAGCTGCACATACAGCCACTTGACTCTGGACCGATATGCGACACCCGAAGTCTCTCCTGCCTCTCAGAAAGTGGCGTGACGTAACGTAATTACTGCCTATGTGTGAAGCCCTGTGTTGTTAATGAATAGGAGTGCATGCGTGGCACAGCACAGACGATATCAATCAGGTTTCAGGCGAGCTGGGAATTGCCGAATAAGCTCATCAAGATGTAGAACTTCTTGCACATGATTGTCTACGATTGCTTTATCATCGCATAAGCACCATCTGTCCTCTTTGACTGCATCTACCGCGCTGCGGGGCGCGTTTTGAACTTCAGATCTGCAGAATCCATCTGGAACTAGGCGCAACGGACCCAATCGTTCCTCTCAGTCGTTATGCCATCTGCCGTGTACGCATCCCACGTAACAAGCTCGATTCCCGGAAGCAGATCGCCCGCCCGCTCAATTGGCTTAAGAAACACACCCAGAGCGTTAATCCCTCGCTTTGGCACAACAAGGTGTTCCTAAATGGCGATGATTTCCACGCCTGTTGCTGCCAGAAAAGATAGCTCTGGAAAAGATGGCAAGGCTTGGGGACGTGCCGTACGGAAAGTCGCCAACACTCAGCACCAACTCAGCCGAAACGAAGACACCAGGCAGGGAGGATGCGCGAGAAAGCGCCGGAGCGCATCGAATTGCTTGCCGATCGCGAAGGTTCACGTTGTAATGCCTCTCAAGCACCACACCTGCTCGGAACCAGTGAGGCGATCGTAGGGAAGGAGGCGATGGGCGATTTGAGGGTTCTACCGTGACGAGTTGCGGTAAAGAAGGCAAGTATAGTCATGTCGGATGTCGATGAACTGGCTGACGACTATGACCAACTCGCAAACAATGGCCCCCCAGTACGCGTGGGCTGTGAGCACGAATTTGGAAGGTCGACCAAGTCTTTGCCGGGTTCTCTTTGGAAGAATCTTGTTCAGTGAATGATTTGCGAGGATGAATCAACTTGTGAGGATCTTTGAACTTGGTTGATCTCTAGGGCTGTCGAACATCTCAGCTGACGGCTTATGCTGATGGGAGCGTTCAGCTTTTATGTGTTCATACAAGCTTGAGCAAGCGATATGCTTCATTAGCCATTGGGTCCCTCGAGCATCGATTGCCACGGTAGCGAGTAAAAGTTCATGTTCTCCTCTGGTTGCTCAACTGCTGATCGCCAGCGCTGATCACTGTGCTCAGACTGCCAGCATGTGTTGTGCTGCGCACCGCTTAATTCACACCGTGCACTTTCCTGAAGCTTCCAACGTGCTGCCCGTGTGCTGCTCCGTGGATCCATTGCATACTCGTCCACAGGTTGGGACATCATGAGAATCCACCTGAGCGCTACTTCCAGTTAGACAATGACAAAAAGAAATCCAATCTCAAATAGAAATTCCCAATGGCCTTAAACATCACGAACACAAGAGAGCCAGCATACGTAGAGGCCGCTCACCGAAACTGATCCGGCCGAACAACACTCAGCGAAACCGGGTTGTTTTGCGGCTTGCGCGCCCGACTCGGTAACGCTGCTGCGTCTTTCACCAATCTCTCGCCCCATCAACCAAACGAGAGCCTGAGGAAAGATGGGCCATTTGTGGTCCAGTCATCAGCCATCGATGTAGTAGCTTCACCCTCACGGCTTGGCCATGGTGGTCTCGTTACATCGAACAATTAGCATCTCTTCTTTGCGACCTGCGGAGCGTGGAAGCCAGTGGGGCGTGGACAGTGGAAACTCGTCTGCCATCTGCGCAAAGCTCATAGGGAGCCAGTGCCGAGACTATGTAAAGCACATCTACAAACTTGTGATACAGGCTCCACCAGGAGTCTGCGATGAGTGAAGCCTGTCACCGCCGTGCTAAGAGAAGCGTTCGGCGTTGCCACCGGCTGTCGGGGAACGACCTGTTGCGCCAGACTCTGCCAGGCTGCGCCCATGATCCAGGCTTTAGAGGTTGTACATACAAACTCGCCAATTTTTGGTTCAAGTTCCTACATGCTATTGCTGCTCCGAGTTTCCAAAAGATGGAAATGCGGTTGAATGGAATCTGAAAGACTTGCTAGGACGTCTTGTGGATCTGTCCATCTGAGCTCGCACGGCCGGCTTCAACAGGCTCCAACCTACTGCGTACTATGTATACGAGTACATACATGCAGCCGACTCTCTGTTTCGTCTTTCGACAGCACTCCAGCTTCAACATAGTTCGACCAACGTTTGTGACTACATATCCAGTCATCATCAGCGCGTCACCTTCCCATGCCCCTTAAAGCGCCTCGCAAGCTCGTCGCTTAGCAATCTCCATGTGACGCGAATCACGCAATGATGTGGAACTCACTCTGCGACATGGCACAGCAGTGGAGGTCAAGAATGCCACACGAGACAAGGCGGTTTGTATTCTTTTACCACTGGATGCGGCGTTGCCTGTCGCCTGTGTACATGTGTACCGCGCCGATCGGATCCACACTATACACACAGCCAAACAGGACACGGATCGTCTGCATTGTCAAAAGGGAAGTAAGGCAGAGTCACGGGTCAGTTTAATTTTGCGAGTCCCGTCGCCTGTCCGCTGTTCCTGGCGGGGGTGTGCACGGTGTCTCGAAGAAACTGATGCAGTGCGGGGTGTAAGCCAACAACACGTGGAATAGCGCCACAACTTTTTTCGATGAAGTGGAAATGGTTCTGGAATCTGGAACCTGGAATCTGGGCAGTGGAGAGTGTGTGGAAATGATGCCATGCATGCGATTGCAGCTGCATTGCCACCCCCTTTGCCCGCCACTCACACAGATACACCCGCTGCCAGAACTCAGCTGAAGGGTATAAAAGCTGGCCTATGCTTGTGGCACAGCCATGGGGACCGTGACATCGCCCACTCCCACCCGCCCCACCCATCGCTCTTCTTTTCTACACCCTCATAACCTTCACGCTCTGCAACCATGAAGGTCACCCTCGCCTTCGGCCTCGCCCTCGCGGCCCTCGTGTCGGCCAACCCGGCGGTTCTTCCTCAGGCGACGCCCGCCCCGCTCGCCATTGCCCGCCAGGCCGATGAGTCTGGCGCCATCGTGAGTAGCTCCATCTGTTGCGCATTGCTTCGCACACTCAACGTAGCCGGGGGGACGCACTGACCGCTTTCACCTGGTCCCATAGTCGACCGCAATTTCTCAAGCACAGTCGGCACTGTTGCAAGGCGCGTCGGTCTTCTCGCAGCTCGGCGGCGAGCTGCCGGCGTCGCAGTCGGCGTCGTTTGCCGCCATTTTTAGCTCGATGTCTGGGCTACTCTCATCCGCGAGCGCCGCCGCACCGACCGACCCGGCCAAGGCAGAGAGCATCCTCGGAAACCTCGCCACGCTCGCGCCGCAGATCGAGAGTGCCGCGGGCTCGCTCCTGAGCGCCAACCCTTCCGCCTTGTCCGCCATTTCGGCAGCATCGAGCAGCGCATCCGCCGCCCAGGCCAGTGGAAATTCGAAAGGCAGCAAGAATGGCGCTGCCGCCGCCGGTGCTAGTGTCGTCGCCACTGGCCTCGCTGGTGCCGCCGCCGTTGCTGCCGCCGTCGCCATGCTCGCTTGAGCGTAGCGGTGCCTTGTGAGATGCATTTGGCCACCCACGTGTTTTTGAGGTCTCCTCCATTTGTACTCTTGTCACGGGATATATAACTTCCTCCATGCAGATCATCGGCGTCAACGGTAAGAGGCGTGCGAGCTGAAGAATACCTGCAACGCATCAACGCTTACATGTCACGGAGCTGGGCTCGCCTACCGGCTTCTCGTCGTTAACCCCCCCCCCCCTTCTTTGAGCTGAAGTGCAAAGGCTCACTGCAGGTCGCATTTGTCTGGTCTATATCGACGAAAGGGAAAGTGTGCAAACGGCGACGGCGATGGCATTCAGCAAGTCTAGCAGGTGCTCCGCCTCGCGTGTGGGAAGGATTGAGTTCCAAGTTTTTGTCACTGTGGACAATGCGTTGCTCGTTACAGGAGCATGGTGGCGGCCGAAATGCGAAAGCACGACTCGAACCATAGAACTCTTCGAGCTAACGGCCTTATCCCCCAAGCGCTGGGCTGCACCCATTTGCTACTAGCCGCAGAGGACATCTTCATAGCGATCGGCGACCAGTACCGTTGTTCACCAATACCACATTTTGGCGCAGTCCTCTACATTTGAAAAGAAAGCTTGGCCATTAGCTCTGTCATCATACACATTTTCCCTCTTTGGGCCCCAGCGCACCAGGACCAATTTATTAGCTTTGGCCTTTCAGCAGCCGCTTCGCTCCCTTTGACATGGCGATCGTCAATCCATAGTGCCGATACTGCTCCTATCCTCACTGTCAACTATTTTGATGGAAATTGCACCACAATTGAGACCTCGCGATGGTTCCGCAATATTCATATTTCTGTGTTTCTCTCGAAGCCAATCGTAAAGAAAAACGCGTGTTTCCTATTCGTTCGTTTCTTCAGCTCTGTCATTGCGGTGTGCGCCAAGTGCGGCGCTGGGTCCTCTTTGTCCTATCAAGCAAGAAATGGAATGAGGTGCCGCCGTCTTGATTCGCTCGGAGTGCGTGCTTGCATGACATCAACCAGTAGGCGCGCGGCATGCCTAAATACGTTCGAATGAGCACCTGATGATGACATGGGTGTTGCGCCCCTCACCGCTCCGTGTCCGTTTCCAGCTCCTAAGCGATAAAATGACACAGGACAGCGATCCGGCGACTCGGACTGATCAGTGTCACTGATCTCTGCACGTGGATTTACACTAATTCGAGTTATCGCAGGCGCTAACGAGAACGCTGACATGCTCAAAGGTCGAAGCTGGTGCAGTTGACGCGTACGCCAATGTGAATGCAGTCCTGTCGAGCGTGGGCAAGATTTATACGTCCAGCTGAGGGCTGCCGAAGGATGTATACACACTGGCTATACTCGTGATGCTCACTGAAGCACTCGATCTCTTTGATATACCTCCCTGTTCCCTGCTGACCGTTCCTTGAACAAGAGTCTTTCCCGCCTTTCTCCCCCGTTTGCTCCCTTCCCCATGCGCTTACACCATGTAACCCACGAAGAACACGCTGCTCTTCGCTCTTACTCTCACCGCCTTGGTCTCGAGCCAAACCGGCTGTTATTTCAAAGTCACCCCTGCCCTGTTCTATGTTGCTCGCCAGGATTCATCCGATGTTAGCTCTGCAGATCTCATGAGCGGATTTTCTCCTCTTGACGAGCCTCCGTCATCTCCCTGCGGTGAATACCAAGAGATTGACCGCCTCTTCCATCCTTGCAACGCACCTAACCAAAGTCGAGTGCCACCTCGGAGGCGCAGTCTGGATACGCCGGAGTCGCCTTCATCATCTCAAAGGAAAGTGGAGCCATCGGTCCCGATGCATCGTCCGCTTTCCTTTCGCGCGCAACTCCTTTTCCGGCGGCTTCGTGTAGGCAAATGCTGCCGCAAAGAATAATGCCGCGTAGACCGAACGCATCGTCGAACCTCTTGCAGCGCTCACGGATCAGGCTGAGAGCCTCGCAGAATCCCTTCTCAGAAACAACCCAACTATTGCGTCAACTGCCTCTTCCGAAGCCAGCGCAGAAGCCTCCGAATCCGGTATTCGGTATGAGTCCGTTTTCAGCAGGACTACCTCTACTTTCTGCATAGCTAACTACGCCACAGCGAGCGTGACTGCATGCAGACCCAAATCTGGTTTCAGGGTGAAAGTCAACATTGCACTTGGCGCAACCTTGGGCTCCACGTTTATGATCCAATGCTAGCCGGTCGGTCGAGCGACCAAAAATGAAATGCGAGGCATACAAAGTTGCAGCGAGACCAGACATACACTAAAAAAACAATCAACTCTTACTCGGAGGAGGGGGTGCGCCTTCAGCCCCGCCCTTGACCTTTCTGCCTGCTCCTTTGCTTCTACCTTTTCCACCTCCCGTCGCGGAAGAGTGCGTGCCAGACCCCAAAGTGGTACCACTGAGATTTGCGCCTGGCAAGCCACCAGTGGTGCCTTCCTCAACAAAATCAGCCGTGATGAAAGGATGCTGAAGTAGCTCATCTGCATCCGGGCGAAGGTTGAAGTTGACCTCGAATGTTTTGTTCAAAAAGTCAACTGCTTGTGCCGAGATCTGATCCGGTAATGTCGGCTTGGCAGAGGAGCCAATCTTGAAGAGCGCTTGCATCTGATTGAGGTTAGCCCATGGATGCGTACCGCTAATCATCTCTACCACCAGACAGCCCAAACTCCAGATGTCCGCCTTGCGTGTGTACGATGTTTGCTTGACCACCTCGGGCGCCATCCAGAACACACTACCTTGCAATGAAGCGCGATGGCCGCCACCAGTGACAAGCAGGTCTAAAATTCAAAAACATCAGCACACGTGCGGACGGGATCTCCAACAAAATCGGACTCACTGCTTTCCACCTTCTTGCTGATGCCAAAGTCTGAAATCTTGACTTTTGATGCAGTGTCGACGAGAATGTTGGCGCCTTTGATGTCCCGGTGCACGATGTCCTTCGCATGCAAAAAGCTGAGGCCTTCGAGAATCTGCTTGGTGAATTTTCGGACAAGTCCCTCTTGGAGGGCACCATAATTGTTGAGAAGAGCCGCGACAGAGCCCCCTGGGACGTATTCGAGGAAAATGTTGAGATGCGTCTCATCCGCGTACGAGTCGAGGTACTGGACAATGTTGGGATGTTGCAACGTCTTGAGCAGTTCGATCTCCCGTTCCAGCGCCTCCAGCATGTCCTTCTTGCGCTTGTCACTATGTGACTCTCCAGTTGGCAGCTCTACCTGTTTGACGGCCATGATGATGCCCGTCCGCTGGTTCATACCCAGATACACATTGCCAAAGGAACCAGCGCCAATGAGCGCGCCTTTGATCCACTTAATACGCTCTTTTCCAGCTATTAAGGGGTGCAATAGTGATTAGTTGAGTTCGACCAAAGATGCATGGCATGACTCACGTTCTTCAAAGTCCTCGTCTTCGTCCTCATCCCCGGACTCGGTCAATTCCTCCTCAAAGTCCAGATCGTCATCCTCATCTCCGCTTTCGACCAGGTCGCTGCGCAATTCTGTACCCGCTGTTCGTGGAGAGCCTTGAATCGGTGGAAGGCCCGAAGAAGCTCCACTCTCTGTTGGTGCAGTCGAGAGACTCGAAGATGCGACATCATAAGCGCTAAAGATGCTACGGCGCTCAGCAACGTTCGGGGACAACATGCCCTCGCCATCATCCGTGTCCTCTTCGTCCGTGATAGCGAGCATGCTACTTCGAGGGCTTGGGCGGCGAATGCTGCCCGGACGCGAGCTGTGCACACTGTCTCGGTTCTCGACCTCTTGTGTGATCTCATCGACTGTAAGCAAGCTTGCAGTGTCACTCTTGTCCTTGTCGCGCAACCGGGAGCTAGCCATGCTTCGTCGACTTCGCACGCTTTCGCCAGAATGCCTTCGTATCGAAGGCGGGCGTGGCAAGGTCGAAGGAGCATTGCGCGATGTGGGCCCAGAGGGCAGGTCGGGATTAGGCGAGCCCAATTCATGCAAGTTTGCAGACCAATCGTCGAGCGAGCTGCGCCTGACTACGGGTGGTAGCGTAGGAGGGGTATCGATCTGTGCATTCTGAGCGCTTCTGGCGTCAATATGAATGATCGGCATCTCAGGTTCTTCTTCCTTGCCTGGTATTGGAGGAGCGTCCGGATCAGCGGTGAACGTCCACGTGCTATCGCGTCGCGACCGGGTTGACCCGGAGCGATACACCGATTTGCCGTAGATGGAACGGCGAGCCGTGCGCTCCAAAACGCGTTTCTCCGTCGCGGGAAAGTAATCTTGCAGATGCGATGAAATCAGCTCCGAAGGCGGCCGCTGGCCAAAGAAGTTTCGTGCGCGTCGTGGCAATGGAATACCGGGCCCAATAGGCCGACCATCCTTCTTTGGTAACGGCGGCCGAGGGCCGGCAACGGGCCCGGGGCTGCTTGAGCCGCTGAGGGCATGAAGAATGTTGGCCGTGCTGGCGCGATGGATTCGCTTTCCGGCCGTGGTGACTGAGTCTTCAGCAGTCGCGTCTTCCTCCAGAATGCTAGCGCTCTTCGGCGATACTCCGTACCCTCCGCTGGGGGGCACGCGCTCGCCGAAAAATGCCTCAAGCTTGTTCCTGCTGGCCTTGAAAGGACGCCTGGACATTGTGGAGGCTGCGTCGTTTGTTTCGCCTGCATCTAGGATTCCATTAATGCGCACGAGTCTGAGTCCCCGCTCGCGAAGAGGATCGTGCACCTGTGGTGACTGGCAAATGGCCAGCAGCTCGTCGTCGTCCAACAGCTTGGTCTCCCCGTTCGAGCTGGTAGCTGAGATGCGCCAGATGTTTCCATCGGCGATGAACTCTGTGTCCATAGGGGACAATTGCGAATCAAAGTACGTCCGTGTGTAGCTGTTTCCTCCAGCAGACTTGCCAAACTTCTTAAGCACACGCGCCAGCACTTCCCATGCATCACGGCAATCATTGATGTTGATCATGCGCGTCGCCCCGTCATCGCCGATGAACTTCATCGTGCGTCGCTTGACATCCTCCAGAGACAGAGGTGACGTGAGGCTCTCGCCGTAACGCCCTTGCTGCCCCACATACTGCGCCTGTTGCATCGCCATGCTCGTTTCGTACGGCGTCCCTGGTGTGGTGGGCCGGTCGTTGCTGCGGAAGTCACGCTGGTGCTGTGAAGACTGCTGTTGCTGTTGCTGTTGCTGTTGCTGTTGCTGTTGCTGTTGCTGTTGCTGTTGCTGTTGCTGGTGCTGTCGCTGGTGCTGTTGCTGTTGCTGGTGCTGTTGCTGGTGCTGGTGCTGTTGCTGGTGCTGTTGCTGGTGCTGTTGCTGTTGCTGATGCTGATGCTGATGCTGATGTTGTTGCTGGTGCTGTTGTGATTGTTGTTGCTGATGCTGCTGGAATGGACCGCGACCGACAGAATAGCCTAGATCATTGCCGCTGCCCGGTGTAAGGGGTAACATACTCTCCGTGATGGGTGGGAGAGCCAGGCCAGCTACATTCATGCTGCTGCTGCCTGATGTAGTGGGCCGATTACCAAAGCTGCCGCTCGTCGGGCTTACATTGTCTCGTCCGCTGGATCGATCATTCCCACCAGTACGCATGCTCATCGGGTGAGCGCCGCCCACGACCCCTGATGACGTGTTGGGACGCGGCCCGTTGGTGTTCCCTTCCATCCCATTGCATGTGCCGCCATTTCCACCACCATACTGCCCCGTCGACGTACCCGGCCGCGATACTGCATCGCCTCGTTGTACTTGCGCCCTCGGCCCAGATTTATTGAACATGATGGCGTTGGTCGCCGCACTCGAAGTCACGTCCCCTGCAGATGCAACTTTGCGATGTTGCTGCTGTTTCTGCTGTTGTGATTGCTGTAGGTTTGCGTAAGGATGCTGCTGCAGACCCGGGCTTCGCGCGAGGGAGAGGCCATTCCTTCCAGAGCTGACGATCAGGGGACGCGTGCCAGGCGCAGCTGTCGGACTGAGTCGGCCAATGTTCATGTGCTGCTGTTCTCGCTCTCTGTCTCGCTGTTCACGCTCTCGCAGCTTTGTGGCGGCAGCGGCAGCAGCAGCGGCGGCCTGCTGACTGGTTGCATTCAACGTCGGAGCATTGGCCGCCGATTTTGCAAGGTGCAACGGTGGAGGCCGCGTCTGTGCTAGCCGGCGAGAACCCATGGAAGTACCAAAGCTGCTGATTGAGGTTGAGCCGGCGGGAACGCCAACGCACTGTGGACCGCTGATGCTGCTGGTAGGCAGGGCGCTTTTGTCGTCCTTAGCAGAAGTCTGCGTTGGTGCCTCATGAGGCAACGGATGCGAATGATCATGAAGGTTATCCAGCACTTCCATCTCTCCATCAACTTCCTCCTGGCTTCCCTGCCTTTGGCTCCTCGACGTCTGCGAGCGCTTATCCTGCTGGGCCTGCGTCTGGTGCTGCTGCAGCTGATGCAAGAAACTGGTCATACCTGAACCGGTTGAGCTGGCCGAACTGAGCGGACCGCCTGCGCCTGTACCACCCAGACCGCCCGGCCCAAGCACGAGATGGCTGCCCATCGCGCTTGCATTGCTCGATGCAGTAGAAGAGAAGGAGCTGCTGAAGGAAGAGGAGGAGGTAGAGCCGGCGCTTGGGATGCCGTTGCCACTCATCACGCTTCCGCTCCTATTGCGAAAGTCAAACGGCACCGGGATCGGCTGGCCACTTCGGCCAGGCGTGCCCGACGTGTTATGCGTGCTGGCGCTGCTGGTGCTCGTGACGGAGCTGGCGACGCTAAACCTGCGCAAGACAGCATCTTCTGCGCACTTGCGCTTGAGCCCCTTGATAGCGTTTGCGATGCGTAATCGATCGCCAACCGAGGTGATGCCCATCTCTTTCAGCGCCGCATTGTCGACATCGAGCAGGACGCGCCCAGTGATATCGTTGGAGCTAAAGGTGCCAATGTATGACGAGAGCGACAGGCTGGTGAGCCATTGTGCTACATTCGCAGAGGACCATCGTTTGACTTTTGCGACGAACATAGTAACAAACGTGAGCGTTCAGCCCAGGCTCGCTCGGCACCTCCCCCACAAAAGCAGGAAACTCACTTTCGTCCATGACGGGCCCCGAACCTGCACTGGTAAACCCACTGCCCACGCTCCCGACACTCATACTGCTGGCGCTGCTGTTCGGTGGTACGCCATAGGGCATTGCACTTATTCCACCGCTACCGCTGCCTCCGCCACCGATGCCCATGCCACCCTGTCCAAATGAGCCCCCGCCGCTATATGCCGACTGCCCTCCGTTGTGGTGCTGCTGATGGCGATACGGATGTTGTTGTCGAGACCCAGCGGATGAGGTGCAAGCAGAGGATGTGGGGGGTTGCAGCAAGGTATGCGAGCCCTTTTCCAGGTTCCCGGGCGGATGGCTGGGTACACCGAGATTGAGCCCAATGGCACCAAGATAGGGAGACGTGTCGCGTGAAGATGGGGATATCACAGACGAGGCAGCTGATGAAGAAGGGGACGGCTCTGGCCGTTGGGATGTAGAGGTCGTTTCCACGTTCAAGTTTGGCGGGTTGAGCGTTGTGGCTGCCATCGTGGTTGGCCAAGCCGGTCGGCCTCCGCTGGCTTGATTTTGCTGCAGAAGCGAGATCGAACGTCAGCCGAAGAGCTGAGTGGCGCGACAACGAGTGCGTATGCGCTGCTGATCGCCTGCGAAACCCTGACCAGGTGCCTGCTGCCAGGATCGGACGGAGGTCACGAGATTACGCGCCACAGCAACAAAAGCCCTCGATGCTGGTCGAGGGGAAGGGCTTTTTTCTTTGACTCCTTCGCCTGTCTTACCAGGACCAGACCAGCGAGCTCGAAGCTGTTATCGATGCGTCATCCAAGCGTGGGCGACCAGGGTCCTGCAGCTGCGGCATATCGGGGCAATCAGAGCATCCGTGAGATAGAGATGTCGACGACCGCACCCAGTCTAACTCATCATATATGGATGCCCTGTGCCGCAGACTGGTTGCATGGCAGCAGACCGCGGTGGATGCCCAATGGGTGTAGTCAGCCAGGCACTGCAGCAGTTTCAAGATGTCAAATTCCATCGAACCTTGGCTTTGGAAAGTCGCCGAGCTTTCTCGGTGTTCTCCGTAGTCCACTCATTCATCAAGTCCACCTCATCGAGCATCCTAGATATTCTCATCAATTAAACTGTCAACTTTTCCAGATTCGCAGTCTGAAACCCCCCCCACGCGAAATCTTCGGGTCACTTCACCTAGCCTTGTAACCTCGTTCTCGTCGCAACCCTAAGCCTTCGATCCTAGTTCCTCTTCGCCTGATGGTGTCGTTCAAGGGATATCTAATCTATACTCTTCGTCCAGCGGTGTGATCGCATAGTCGAATCTATTTCGCTCGCGACTCGTTTCTGGTTCCTATCACAAACCGCGGCTGAGTACCTCCGAGACTTACTGCGTGGTGGCCCACTGCCCTCTAGAGTTTACGGAAAGCCCTGTGACCCTCTGCCGGAAACCCCTGAATTCCTGTAACTTCAAGCCACCCTTTCCCCGGACCATACCAGGGCCCTCAGACGACCTAGAAAGTCACTGGGTCTTGCTCGCCAGGCATAGCCACTCTGGAGATTATAAAGACCGAAAACTGCCTAAAACTTCTTTCTGGGCCACAGAAACCCCCAGATCCGGGGTCATTCAGAGCCTTGCTGGGGGTTACCGTCGCTCGATTTGGAGCTGCCGATTCCTGAAAAATAATGTAAGGTGGTTTCGGTGAGAATTTTGGTTCTTGGGACTCGCTATTTGCCAGGGTTCCGGGCCACCTGTCCCAACCTATCTCTTTAACGTGACTCCTAGAAGCGGTCGCCTTTGGCGCTGCTTTTTCGCACGCCATTCAACCGTCAGCCAGCAACCTGTCAGAGCAGCCAGCTACATATGCACTCGTATGTACACGTCCAGAGACAAGATTTCGATGCCTCTCCTCATCTACTAATGAATGTCTTGGTGAGCGCGATGCGGTACATGCTGCAACACGTCAAAGTTGTGGAATGGGTGGAGCGCTCGCAATCCTTAAAGCGTATATTTGCTCCAACGATCAATCGAGTCGGCGGTTCAAGGCGATTCCTCAATCACAGAAAGTACCCGGGAAGGCACGAAGATCGCTGCCGCTACGCCACCAACTCATTCCCTCGCTTCGATCCATGACCTGTGCGGTGTTCTCAGCCCGTACCATGTGCACCGACAATCACAAAGGACATGATGCTGTTGTGCATGCAGTCGATCAAGCGGATGATAGTACAAGTGCCACGAAGTGCGCCGCAGATGTGCCTCTACTTTTGGTAGCTGAAGACGTTGCGGAGCACTGCGTTGGCGTTAACATGGGGAGAGCACAGAAGGCGTGTCAGTGATCTGCCTCCCTCGAATGCAATGACGAACGCTACGAGCAAAAGGAAGCGCAAAGCCAAGAGGCGCCCCCAGCTTCGTTCCCCTGCTTTTCTACCCTCTTTCTTCTTCGCAGAAATGAATGTCCCATCACTCTGACACTCGAGCGGCAACGAAAGAAAGCACCGCCCAAGCTCTTAATGTGACGCTGCACCGAGGTACTTGCTATCCGCTCATCGTCAAGTTGTTAAAAATGGCTTGAATCCTGTCTCCGCCACGGAGGGTTCGTTCTGTGATGAACGAAGGCGGAGACAGACTGTCTAGGAGCGTGTGTGTTTCCGTCTGTGTGGCTTGGGTCCAGCTTTTCTGTCCACTTCTCTCTTCCCCGCCAGACCTGCCGGCAGCGTTCGTTGTCCTTCACTTGACCAGCTGCCACCATTCCCCTGACACGTATACCACCGCTTGAAACAAAGGCGCGACTAGAGAGTATACTCACAGCCCTCCTGCGTCGCAAGCCTGTTGAGCGAGTCGTCGCTCTCGCCGGACCGCCTGACAAAGCCGCTGAGCGCAAAAATCGTGTTGGACCCTGGAATAGCGCGGCCCTCGGCGTCAACATCGGCGACGGCGATCTGCACGGATGCGTGATCCTTGGCCTCGATAATACGGCCGGTCGCGGCGCACTTGCGCGGGACGTAAAGGTCGACGAGATCACCCTAATTGTGCAAGCAGATATTGGGTTAGTTTTCTGAACTTTCAAGCAGTGACCGGTAGTACGGAAGCGGTGGAATAGCTTTCTCTGAAATTGCTCTGCACTGCACACCATGCAGAAGTCCGGTAGGGAGGTTGTACTCTTCAATGACCCCTTTCCCACAATTCCTTCATCACTTGGCCAACACGTGGTGCAATTGAAGGAACTACGAGACCATGTTCTTGGACATGTTCCAACATCACGGACCTTTGCCACAAAGAGCCCAATCGCTGAGAAGAGACATGACTCAAGCCCAAAATGGTCACAGTCGCTTGCATCAGCTCTTGTATCGCCGCATGGCCTGCTTGCATCCAAGCCACCTGTGTTTGAACAGAGCTTCTTGAAGCAGTGGCGGAAACCTTGTATTTGCAGCTGATGTGTTGACCGACAAGCAGACGTGTCCGAGCGTCCTTTCTCGCTCTCCGACTGTGAATCCCTTCCCACTCTCTGCCAAATGGTCCTGTCGGCCAAGGTCCAAGACCTGGCTAGCATTTCACAACTACTTCACTTCCTTCGCCTTTGCCAGTCACGTGCCAGCGCCCTTTGAAAAGAGCATGCTGTTTTCGACAGCAAGTGAAGGTTCCTTGATAACCCCTTGCGCGGCGAGTAATATTTTGTGCTCGCTCTACCATCGGACCTGCCGCCGTGCTGCCAAAGTATGCAACGATTGCTCACCTTGTCGTTCTCCATGGTTGCTGCTTGCCTTTCTTGGTTGGTGAGACAGATAAGAAGTGGTGAAGCTGATGTCCAAGAAGAAGAAAGAGGCCCCTCCCCAAAGACTGGGAAAATGGTCGAGGATCGGTAGCAGGCTGGAAGCGCAACCTGCTGGCCAGCACTTGGTGCTGCTGCTGCTAGAGGACCGCCAGGCTTCGCTCGTCGGTCACAGATGCAGTGGGGGGGTGTGGATGGGAATATTGCGCCCACCGCCCGTCCATGTGGAGGTTTCTCGAACGCACGCTGCTGACCTTTAGAGAGATTGCTTACGTAATTCACTTTTGAGTCGATGATTCTCTAAAACCTTCGGCAGCGCCCCAGCGGCACTAGAACGGCGAAGGGAATGGAGCTATGCTTAGCCAAGCTGGCCGGTGCAGCATGCAGCACCCAGTGCTTGCTTCTTTGAATATCAATCTTACGAAGGCCGACGCAATCCCCCACGATTCCGCGCCGGCCTGCACGTTCTCTGCCTTTGCTTCCAAGCGTGGCCAAGGGCGACGTTCATGGTGGAAGGTAGCGGGCTAACCCCAGAATCTCCGCAGGTGCATGCTTCCGAGGAACACATGTCGTGATCTGCGTGGATGGTCACCCTCTACAGCTATTGCAAGCGCACCGTTTTTCGATTTCATCGCATTTCAGTCTCCAGGGAGTCGCTCAAGACAGGCCCTCTGCATTCTACATTCTTACGCGGCGCACGGACAAGAAATCTAGCCACAAGTGCACGCAACATGGCCCCTCCACCTAAACTGCTCACCCCGGCCCAGGTGCTTGCACGCACCGGCATCACCATTGCGTCCAACGAGGTGGCCTACCATGAAGGAGCAGCGGTAATCGTTTTCCCGGCAATGTCCACCTCTGCGATGGCGTCATTCTCATCGGCATCGGTGCTGCCTGGCGAAAGCCCCGGCCAAGGACCTGATGCCGCAGCATTCCTTAATCCTGTTCAAGAGTTTAATCGTGACCTGTCCATTGCGGCAATTAGGACATGGGAGGCGGATATGAATGCTGAGCGCAAGGAGAAGAGATTGAGAGGCTGGGCTAAAAAGCGTGCAAAAGGCAAGGGAAAGGCAAAGAATGGGAAGGACAAACAGCCGGAGACGGGTGATGCCGAAGTGAAGGGTGCTGCAAGTATTGCGGACTGTAGTGCGAAGCCTGCAGATCATGGAAAGCGAGTGAAGCCTCCGCACATACCGCCGTATCGCTTCACCATTCTAGAGGCGCTCGCTGCCACGGGCCTGCGAAGCATCAGGTATGCCAAGGAAATTGACAACATTCGGTGAGTTTCTTCTTGCTTGTAGCGTCTCGTCTATGCTAACTCTAAGCTTGGCCTCTACTATCCTTCAAGATTTATTCTTGCAAACGATTTGTCGGCACCGGCGATCGAGACCATGCGACGCAACGTGACGCTCAATTTCCCACCTGGCGAGGACACGATCGCGCCAGGCGAACTGGCTGGTGCAGCCAAGGCAGGTGATGATGCTGCGGCTTCACTGACCAAAACCTCGCCCACTGCATCAGTTGAGGAATCAGCAGCGGAATCAACGTCACTCATCCGCATCAACGAAGGTGACGCCCTCTCAGTCATGTACCAGCATCGCACACCAGCGCATGCCCAGTTCGATGTGGTCGATGTAGATCCATACGGCTCCGCGTCTATGTTTCTCGACAGTTCAGTGCAAGCTGTAGCCGACGGAGGCTTGCTGTGCATTACCTGCACTGACCTCGCTGTCCTCGCTGGCGGACAGTATCCCGAAAAAGCATATACACTGTACGGTGGCATGTCACTGCGCAGCGAGTACAGCCACGAGATTGCGCTGCGACTCGTCTTGCATGCCATCAGCACCGCCGCCGCCAGGTATGGACGCTATATCCAACCTGTTCTTTCGCTCAGCATTGACTTCTACGTCCGCGTGTTTGTGCGCGTCTGGACGTCACAAGTCGAGACAAAGCGACTTGCCGCGCAGACCGCCTTGTTGTGGAGCTGTCAGGGTTGTGGTAACAATGCTACGCTCCCGATGGGAAGGCGTAAACCCGGTCCCAAGTCGAAAGATGGCAAAGATCAGACCAAATATAGCAATGGGGGTGGACCGCCAATCAGCCCCAGATGCGACGAGTGCGGGGGCAGCTGGCTGGTGAGTTCCATTAAGCGGTTTTTGGGAGACAGCAATGCAATAATTCAATTCTCACACTGCACTTCTTTCTCTCCCCTCTCTCCGTAGATGGGTGGGCCGCTCTGGACGGGGCCCTTGCATGACACTGGCTTTTGCCATCGCCTCCTGGATATCGTGGCAAAAGACCCGAGCAAGTTCAAGACAGCTCCCCGAATCCGGGGCATGGTTTCAACAGCGGCGCAAGAGCTCGGAAATACTAACACGCCACCTCCAGCTGCTAGCACGGATGCCGGTGTAGCGGAAGGCACAGATGGCAACAAAGAAGAAGACTCTTTGATGAGCGATGCAGCAAGTCCGCTGTTCTTCTTTACGCCCAGTCGGCTGTCTAGCGCTTTTCACTCGCTCTGTCCGCCGCTGTCTGTCTATGTGAACGCTCTGCTTAATGCAGGCTACAAGGTCAGCCGCTCGCATTGCATGCCTGGAAGTCTCAAGACAGACTGTCCACGTCCGAAACTGTACGACCTGCAGCGCAACTGGCTCAAAGCACAGCAGATAGCCGAGGCAGGTCGTGCAAACGAGGAAGCAAAGGAGGAAATGGGTGCTGACCAGGGGTATGAGAAGGCGCAGGGCGATGCGGATAATAGGAAACGTGGTGGAGGGGCTGCGGACTCAAATGCAGCTGTAGATGTGGACGGGTCTCGCAAGCTCAAGCTCTCGAAGCGCATCCAAAAGATGAACGCGGCCTCGCCTGCCTTCCGACTCAATACCAAGCCGATCACCACCTTTTTTGACATCAACACGATACATCCGGCAGCGCAAAAAATCCTCGCCGCCGAGCTAGAGTCCACTTCGTACGCATCTTGCGGGGGCGACGGCGCAGACAAAGACGCAAACGCAACCGGAGAAGATAAGGCAAAGGGTAGAAAGAAGGAGAAGCTCGTACGGTATCCGAGCAATCCGCTGCCGAATTGGGGTCCAGGCACAGCCGCAAAGACGACAGTTGCACCGCCAAAGGGCAAAGCGTCAAATGCGGCGAAACGGTCGGCGGAAGGAGTGCAGAATGGAGATTCTCTAGCAAACGCAAGCAAGAAGACCAAGTGCGACTGAGGCTGTGACTCAGCTCCCCGCTGCCACGAGTGTTGTATTATAATTGAAGGGTTGAAAGTACCAGGTTAACTGAGTACAGAGTCGAGTGTGAAACTATGCTTGATCGATTGCATGGCTTTGGCAATTTGCGGAGTGCAACGTTGATGATGACGCGAGTTGCGCGCGGCCACGAACGAAACGACGGCTCACGCCTCGGGAAAGCCAAAGTGGTTGCCATTTGGTTAACTTTTAATATGACCTTTCCAATTTTCTGCACACCATCGCTGTCTACTAGCAGACTCTTACTCCACAAAAGGGCAGGGAGGACCAAGGGACATGTCAAGATGTCCTCGTTGGGCCCCTCTGCAGAGAACAATGCGTACGGCGTCCGCGGTGACGTCGACGAAGCTGCTACTGAACGTGATGCGCTCCTGCCCAACATCACCAATGACGACCTCGAGGATGTTCCACGAGGTCCGCCTGATAGCGCTGGCTTTTTTGCACAGCTCTCGCACGGATTCAACGAGACGATCGCGCCACTCGCCGAGCCTGAGCGTCTGCGCCCATTGGAAAAGGCTCTGCTGCTGCTGGCGCTCGTCCTCTTCCTCCTCACGTCTGTCTTTGTTGGACTCTTCGCGGGTGCACAGCACAAGCTCGCACATTCGGCTCCACCCTGGTCGTCTCCTTGGCCCTCCCCCACACCGAGTCCTCCAAATAAACCAGGCCATAGCGAGCCGCCCGTGGACAATCACCCTCCCGAAACTTGCTTTACGCGGGACTGCGTCCTGACCGCGTCGGATATCCTACGAGGCATCGACGAGTCCTTTGACCCTTGCGACGACTTTTACTCATTTGCGGTCAACGGATGGCTTTCATCGCACCCTATCCCAGCCGATGCGGGTCTCTTCGGCGCCGGACAATACGTCGCTGCGACCAATGCCAAAGTCGTGCAAAAGCTGCTCGAGGCGGCGCCGAGCAAGCCTCGCAGTAAGGACTTTGACGAGCGCAGCCTCACCAAGCTCAAGGGCTTCTACAACAGCTGTATGGACCCGCAGAGTCAGGACAAGTACGGGAACGAGCCGCTCCTCGAGATCCTGGAAGAGATATCCTTCCTATTCTCCAAACGGGACACCAGGAAGGTCAAGAAGCATGCCTTCTTTGCGTCCTTGACAGATCAGCTGGAGAATCCGAATGAAGCTGATCTTGTGCTTCAGGGAGAGAAAGCCTACCGTGATCCTCTCCCTCCGAATATCCCGCCTGGTCGATCCCCGCGCCCGCACTTGCCTTCGGACAAGCCCGGCCCGCTGCCACCTGCACCTGGCGGTGCCAATTCGCGCCAAGCTCGCTTCACGCGAACGCTTGCGTGGGTGCACTCTCGTGGCTTGCCGGCTTTGTTCCAGTGGACAATTGATGGCGACTATGGCAAGGATCCACAGTTAGGAACGCCCGCACTCTTTGCCGGTGGACTGGGCCTGCCCGACACCGAGTACTACGAGGACAAGGATGAGCTCGAGTTTTACGGCAACGTCATCGAGCAGGCTTTGTTTGCGCTTCGCGCGGAGATGAAGCAGACCATCCTTACCCAGGGTGAGGGCATGGGCGAAGGTAAAATAGGCAAGAAGGAGCTGCCAAGCAAGGAGGCGATCCGTCATCTCACAAACCAGGTCGTCAAATTCGAGCAATCCCTCGCCAACATTACACCATCGAGCACAGATGCGGACCCTTCGTCTTCGTACAACCCGACGAACCTGACAATCCTCTCTTACAGCATGCGCTCGATCGAGTGGCCGTCGTACTTTTCGGCTCTGGCCGTCAGGCCACCGCGGGTGGTCATTCTTAACGACCCATCCTTCGTGACGCGGCTCGACAGCCTCATCTCGCGCACACAGGATGAGGTGCTGGAAGCATATTTGCTCTGGACAGCAATTCGCTCTCTCGGCTTGAACCTCGGTCCGGGCGCGAGCTTGCGCAAGCCAGCCGACAGGCTGGACCGGCGCGCGAAAGGCGTTGACCCGGACGCGGAGGAGGACCGGTTGACGACGTGTTTGGCGAGCCTGAACCAAGCTCTTGGCTTCATGACGGGCCGCTTCTTTGTGCAGGAGGCGTTCAGTGCCGAGGCAAAGGCGAAAGCAGAGAGCATCGTGGTGGGCATTGTTGAGGCATTCAAGAGCCGGCTTCCCGAGCTCGACTGGCTTGACGAAAAGACGCGCTCGTACGCACGGGAGAAGGCGGATGCCGTTCGTGTTAAGGTGGGCTACCCGGACCGGTACCCAAATACCACAAATGCGTCAGCGATTTTCAACTTCTACGCTGACCTGAACGTGCACGAGGATGACTATTTTGGCAATGTCCTTCGGAGCAACGTCCGCCTGCAGCGAAGGCAATGGAGCTACACGGACCGTGTACTGAACCCTGCTCGCTGGGACATGTACACGTCGGAGGTGCGTGCGCTCCCACAATCCTTCCTGTGCCGCCAACGCTGACTCTCTTTGCTTGCTGTGCCGATATAACCCAGGTCAACGCATATTACAACCCTGGAGGCAATGAGATCGTCTTTCCCGCGGGTTTGCTGCAGCCGCCGTACTTTAGTATGTCGTGGCCGGACTTTATGCAGTACGGTGCGTTCGGCACGACGGCGGGGCATGAGCTGTCACACGCGTTCGACCCGGCTGGGCGGCTGTACGACAAGGACGGGTATCTGCGCGACTGGTGGTCGAAGGACACAACGGCCGAGTTCAACAAGCGGAAGGAGTGCCTGTTGGCACAGTACGGCAACTACACCATCTCGGACGGTAAAGGCGGGCAGCTGCACCTCAACGCCAAGCTTTCGATTGGGGAGGATGTCGCCGACGGCGGAGGAATCGAGCAGAGCTTCCGCGCGTGGTGGCACTCGCTGCAGAGTGGCGGCGATGCGGCCGCGGCTCGCAATGCGCTGTTGCCCGGCGTTAAGTACACACGCGAGCAGCTCTTCTTTATCGCGTACGGCCTCGCGTGGGCGCGCAACATCCGGACGGAAGAGGGGATAAGGCGTTTAAGGACGGTGAGGTTTCCTTCTTCACACCTTTCCCAGAAATGGCTTTCTGACTCCATTACCGACCTTCTACATCGACTACTAGGACGAGCACTCGCCGACCAAATACCGCGTTATCGGGCCCGTGTCGAACAGCCGGTCGTTCGCGGCTGCGTTTGGGTGCAAGGCGGGTGTCGACCGAATGGCCCGCTCGGACTCGGAGAGGTGCGAGATCTGGTGAAATAGCAGAGGCGGCGAGAAGACCAGCGCCAGCGCCTCGAAGAGGCTAGTATGTAACCATTCACGTTGCGCCAAAGGAAAGCAGTGTCAGGAGCACAAATTGGAACCAGTGTATTGCATGCGATCAGACTAGCAGTGCTTGCTCGGAATACATTTAGTGCCACCAAAATGTCACATGCCCCGACTTACCTCCCTAATTCAAGAATGGGGACGATGGCGGTGCACAGACTGTGGAATACGCAAGCCACGGAATGTGTGAATTATACCTGTGATCTGCGGAAATTTCCCGGAAAATGGCGTTGGGCTCAGGCCCCTTCCCAGGCTGGGGAGCTGGCGTATCGCGCCATTGCCCCCGAGGCTCGCCTAGGGCCATCCTGCGTCCGTAGTGTCTCTGGCTGAGGTCGCCATCGATGGTCACCCTTCTCGCCGGCAGCGTTCAGGCATTCGAACTCCGTCCTACTGGTCCCCCCGCACGCCTGCCGATGTTCTTACATCGTCGTCGCTCTCCAGGCGAGCGTCCTCGCT
>NW_013546862.1:0-26622 GCF_000711695.1 Tilletiaria anomala UBC 951 | reverse complement strand
CCGCTCGGCGCCTTGGCATTCGCGTAGTGGATAGTGACTATGCCAAAGCGCCCGAGCACCCCTTCCCGGCGTGCTGGCAGGATGCAGCAGACGTGATCAGGTGGACGCTCGGGCAGCCGTGGTGCTCGGGCAGCGTCGCACTGACCGGCTGGTCTGCCGGTGGGAGTCTCACGATTGGCTTCTGTGCGCCGAACATCGCAAAGAAGTACGGCCTCAGCCAGCAAGAGACCGACGCGATCAAGGGTGGCATCAGTTTCTACCCGCCTATGGGCGCGGAAAACGACGCACGCGTAGCGGGCAAGAATGCCAAGAGCAATGAGTGGTTGCAGGAAAATGGGATCCCCGGAATTGGGTTCACAATGAGGATGCTCGGTGAGTGAATACTGCTGCCATGCTAGTACCGATGATGCATTCTTCTGACTGCATGGAATGGCCCACTTTTGATTCGGATACCCGTGTGCTACATATCGGTGCGCACAGACTTCTTCAACGCCTGCTACATGCTGAAGACGGACCCATCCGAGATTCCAAAGCTGCCCGAGCTCACACCGATCCTGCAGTCTTCGCCCGCTTCCGTGTGGACCAAGCCGCTGACGATCGTCACCGCCGAGTACGACACGCTGCGCGACGAGGCCGAGCAGTTCGTGCAGAACCTGCAGGCGGACGGGCATCCGGACGTCGTGGTATACACAGCGAAAGAGACGAGCCACGGGTGGGAAACGAGAATCACGCTCAATGAGGAGCAGTGGACAGCCAGCACTAAGGGCGGCTTGGCTACCAAAGAGGCGTATAATTTGGTGGAGACGAGGCTCAAGAAGGTGCTCGGCCTGTGACAGGCAGGCGGTGCTCACTTATTGCAGAACTGTAGTATAACAAGGTGGCTCTAACCTTAACCGTGCAAGCGCCTGGACCTGGCACATCTGACCGTCATATCATTGCAAAGACGAGGCGTCGCAAGGTCTTGTACATGCTTCCGATATCGCTGCCTGTCTGCGGGTATGAACATTCCTGCAGGCGCACAACGAAGTCATCCTATCGCTACCTCCTTTTACTACAAGGTCTGTGAGCTCTGCAAATACGAATGAATATACATACATATTGCATACATACCTCACCCAGGCATCGGAGGACGAAGACCCCGCGGGCGTGTCTGACTCAGCGCCTTTTACCCTTCATGGGGCTTACTTGCGGCGTTGACGCTCGTGCCTTTTTTGTTCTGGAGCGGTTGAGCAGTGCGAATCTCACCGCCCCCATCTCTGATCGTTGACCTTACAAATTGATCCATCGTCTTGCCTCCAGCCTTATGTGTACATGAGTAGCAGCGCAGTCACAGCGGCTTGGTGGAGGCGAGTCTGAAAGGCAGACCCGCGGTGTTTCAAAGCCTCGTCGATCTGCCTGCCGCCCGCGAGGCCCAATGAGCCACTCCCGTTGCCTTTCCTTCACCTGTGCCATGATCTTTGTCACTGAGATCATGTAAGCACCAGCGCGTCGGCACATATGTACAGCACGAAGCATACAACGATGAAGCGCGGCAGAAATGTGCAGTTAGACGACCAAGCCGGTCAGGAGCAAGTGGTCAAGCTGATGAAGCAACAGAGAGCTGCAGCAGCTGAGGTGATTAGGGTTATTATTCCCTATTCAGCTGCTAGCTGAACTGTAAAATGGACTAAAATAACGGCCTCGGAAGTCGGTATTCAAAATTATGGTGACTAAATTAGTATAATTATTTCTCCACTCCCTATGTAAGAGCGCTGCAAAGCGCAGGGTGCTCTAATTCCCCTCGGAGCTTGGTGTGTATATGGCATTTTATGCCTGGCATTTTATGCCGATGCCGTGCCTCGTTAAAATGGATGGAATGTTTGCTGTGTGCAGTTTGCTCTTGAACGGTGCTGATCCTTTTTACACATCAAAAGCCATAAACGCACAAAACCATGCCCGAAGGCTCCCGAAGAGTTGTGCATGTTTTTCATGTTGTTAAAGTGCATAGCTGTGCCGGACTACTCATGGAAATTTGCAGGTCGCTGGGCTTTATAGCCTGCTAGCCTGTGCCCGAGGGAGGGGGCTCTATTTTTCTCTGGACTCCCAGTATCGAACGAAGCTTATTGACCTTTGTTGTATCTGTGGCATGCGGTGCAAAAATACAGTTGCGGCCTGCAGTCCTTGCACATTCAGAGCTGTACATACGACATGATTGTGAGGCTGGACGCCGCGAACCCCGAAGCACTATAAGAAAATAAAAATAAAAACGCTCAAGAATCGAGAATGGAGCACAATGAAACGTTGCGAAGCTTGACAGCGTTGGACAGGGCGACGCAGCGGACATGCGAGAAGACTGGCCATTTGGCGACGATGCAAGAATGCGAAGTAGATGGGGAAGTGGCAAAGCTGTACAATAAATAGCAAGATCATACATGAACCACTAGCCCACTGCTGCCCCTTCGTCTGTATTGCCTATCAGTGCTCAGAGCAAGAAAATGCAGCTGTCTCGTTTGTAGGAGCAGGCGGGAGCTATGAGAACCCTGACTGTCAGGCGAGTTGCAGGCTCGCAGCCTTCTCATGATACACGAAGTGAAGCCTTTTTCCAAGGTGGATATTATTTTTACTTCCCACATGTCGCCAACATCCTCCTGACAATCTCATGAAGTCATCGCTATGCGCATCGCCCCCATCTCACGTCTTGGAAGTTAGAACTAATGTTTTTATTATGTATCGATTGAATTTGGTGCGCGTTTGACAGGCGAGTAGGAGGGCGATGTCAACTGTCAACTCTGCACGGCACGACTGCTGAGTGCAGAAGCCAGAACGATCCTTGGCCAGCCAATGACATATACATACATACTCTAGCAGCAATGGTGGTGGGAGTGCGGGGGTTGAAGTTGCAAAGGGGAAGCGCAGGTCACAGTCTTGTCACAATCACTGATCACCAAGGAAGAAATGTGACAGGGAGAGGCCGATTGCCGGCTGACGCTATGCCTGTTGCGCTGTTTAAATTTAGCCTGGCCTCGATGGCGAGTTCACATTCCATTGATCATGTACTCCACAGCCGGCGTTTCTTCCGGTTTTCTTGCAAGTCTCTTTCGAGTCGTGCGTCAATCTGGTCGCAAAATACAGTGATTTTACAGAATCCAATGTACAAGGCTGCAGAAGCCTCAACTGGGTTACTTGCAATTTTCCATTTTCCTGCAGACAAAACACTTGCTAAGAGTGATCTCCGAGAAATACAATGTCGCACCACAGGCGCTACGAGAGCCGAGGCGGAGCGATGATCGTGCCAGCCCCACAAGACACCATCTGGGCGATATTCGGTCGGAATTTTGATTGGAGTCAAGTCGCCACAGTCCAAGTTTGCGTTTTTGGCGGTTGGCCAGAGGATGCGCAATCAACCCGCGTTTCATCATCACTCCGGCTGACAGGCGCTGCTATGTATCACACATACCTATCATGAGAGACGCACACTCGAGAGGCAGTTGTTACAGGTCCGTAACACAGCTTGGGAGCCGAACTTCATGCTTGTGAGCATCATCGCCATCTTCTTTTCGAAAAAGCACCGCGAGAAGACGAAGGGCGGCAGTGCTGTGGCTTTGCATGCTCCTTTTTGCTTTGCGAATGCGAGGACAACATTCTTGTCCAGTGTCTGCTCCAGTGTGTGGGTTGACATTAATCTCTCGTCGCATACGTCGCTGCGCCATCGACGTCGTCATCGACATTCGCTCACGCTCTCCGCTGTGCATAGGGGTATCACGCTGTCGGCAGTTCATCTCGCTCGGCCGCGGGCTTTTGCATTTCGCTGCTCTCGTCAACCCCAGCCCATACTCGTCGTCTTGGAAACGTAACGCACCCAATATCAATTCATGCGTATGCCTATCGGGATTCGGCCGTTTAGAGCTTTACAGTGGGAGCCGACGAGGAAGTCCGAGCTCAACTAGACTCCGCCACCGCTGGCCTGCGCCCACAGCTCGTGCTAAAAGTGCGGGGCGCACGGGCGGCTCGACCCCTGGCTAGGGGATCATTGCGTATCAAGTGGCCAACGCCAGGATACTCAAACGACTTGCCTGTTGCTACCCATCTGAATAACAATCAAAGCCACACTGGGTGTCGCTCCTTTTCAACCACTCGCTCGAAGCAAAAGTATAGGTCAAGGAGTGCCACGTCTGCTCGCAGCTTGACTGGCAGCAGTTCTGGACGCCAACTCGCTTTCTATTCGATCAAGTTTTTGCGCGTTTCAAACGGGGGGAATTCGACAGTATCAACTTCTCGACCGATCTCGTTTATAACGACCTCATCACGTCTACCAACAAACAGCTTCTTTTGCAATGTCAGAGCCGGGTCGCTGATGGAAAGTTCTTGAATGTGAAGACCGTCCCCAGTCATATCTATCCGCCTCAGGTACAAAGCATGTGAGTGACTCCAATAAGCGTGCACCGATCTGGTGCTGACAATTCCTTGAGCTGACATCCGCAGAGTGGCAACATAGCCGAACTCGGAGCACAGCCTATCGGGCTGCAGGACGGATCGGCCATGTCGTCTGCTCCTGACGATGTGCCTGCCGTGGCAGCGGCCGGCTCTAGCAGGAACAACATTGCTAGCACCATAAACGAAACAGCTTCGAAAGCAGCCTCAGCCTCATCGGACACGTGTCTCTTGGCAGCATCTCATTCAGCCAAGCAGGCCGAGCGCGAAGCGACAGTGCTACGAGCGAGAGTTCGCGCGTTGCGCGAAAAGAAAAAGCGAGAGCTTGCTCTGGCTGCTGCTGCTACTGCTTTGCCTTCGGCCGATGAAGGTGCTGTTACAGCAGCATCAGAAACCGGCTTAGACCTGCTTTCTCCGCCACTTACTCCACATGCTGCTGTATCAGCAGGGTCAGAACCAAGCTCGCCCAGCGCTGCCTGTTTTGCGCTTTCGAACAGCTCGTTAAGCGAAACATGTGCGGACTCCTCCTCAGCGCCCTACAGTAGCACACTTACCGATATTCCACAACTGCCGGGTAAGCTGCCACACGCCTCGAACACCGCTTCGCCGACACCACCGCAGCAGCATGTCTGGCGCGGATCAGCCACTCGAAGGCAGTCGCCGGGCCAGGCTGGTCTCGGGCTTGGGCTGGGATTCGCGGGTGTTTGCGTGTCAAGCGCGTCGTTAGTTGATCCAAGGCATCTGACTTGGATTGCTACGGAGGAATACGAGGATGAAAACGTGCACGAGCAAGAGCAAGGCTCGGGTTCCGACATACTGGAGCCAGAAGACCGAGCCAAAGGAACACTGTGGACGAGACGAGAAAATGCCGACAAGGAGGCTAACTCACCTTCTGCAGATGATGGTGGAACTGTTGAGTGGCATGATGCAGTGCAGCAGAGTCGAGGGGCAACCGCGCAACAGCAACAGTATCAGTGCACCGCCTCCTCTTCGTCGCTTGCAGGTCCGAGTTCTATACGCGGGAAAGGGCAGACTTCACAGTCGCAGCAACTGCAAGAGGCCGAGCAGGAGCGCCACATGTACAAGCAAGGGTTGGAGGACCGGAGGCATGGAAAGCAGGCAGCCAATCTGTCCATCGATTACATCAGCGCGACGCGCGACAAATGCTCCAGCACCGAGCTCTCACGGAGGAGTAGAGAAGGCAGCACGAGCGACTCGACGAGCATCGACGGCCCAGATTCAGAGTATGTTCTCTCAGATGGCCTCAGTGCCTACTATTCGAAGTGCGCCAAACCTACTGCAGGGGCAGCGATGGGAGCAGGCACAGCCCGCCTGAATGTGCTGGGGCAGAGCCCCTCGTCGCCTCGCTCGTCCATCTCCTCCTTGGATGTGCTTCGGCGGCAGTCGATCCTCTCCAACTCGCGACGGACGGGCTCCATGCTTTCATCGCGACCGGGCTCAACCACAAGCCTGGCGTTGCCGTACACAATGGAACCGCATGGTACCAGTGGTGAGCAGCAGCTGCGCGCTTCCGTCATGCTCGAGCAGCTCGAGCGTGATCTAAGCATGCAGCGCAGGAGCTGCAGTATTGGCGGCGGCGGCAGTGGCGGCCCTCGACCCACATCTACCAGCGTTTCGAATGGGACGAGCAGCGCTCCCTCTCGGTCACCTGCACTGTTTCAGCTTGGTGCTGGTGCCGCAGGAGGCCTTACGAATGCGGCGGAGTGGTACTCCACGCGTCCCATATCTCCAGTCGGACCGCCGCCGACGGACCCGCTGCCGCAGACCCCTGCTTTCAGCAGCGGTGCCGCCGATCGGAGCTTGGAGACGCAGAGCAAGCGCAGCAGTCGCAGTCTCAGCAACAGCGGCAGTGGTCGAGGCAGCATCAGCTCGCAGCGGCAGCCCTCGTTGCACTCAAAAAGCTCGATGGCTAGTATGCGCGCCGAGAGCAACGCCACGCCATCGCCTTTCCTGGGCTCTTCGCCGCGCTCATCCTTCTCGAGGTCTTCTCTGCAGAACGCCGATGCACCACTCGCCGGCGCGCCCGCCTACCTTGCATCCCAATCTACGTCGCTGCAACTTCTCCCGCGTGAAGCGTTACTTACACCACCCTCCATAATGCCTCCCTTGCGCTCAATCAAGGCAATCAGCCGTGAATATCCCAGAGTGCGGCCGACGTCGACGGAGCTCAGCTCGGACGCCGATGGGAGCGCACTTACCTTGCATGCAACGGCTACGACACCGCGCCGCGATCGTTCCTCGTCCGCTGTGTCATCGCCCAGCTTGTACACAGCGGACGAGACGCCGCGGCGAGCGGACGCACAGGCGACACATCACCGTCTAGGCTCAGACAGGATAGACTATGATGAAGTATCTTTGGATGTCCTGCACCCTGCCCCAGATGACATGCCCAAGTTTGCCACTTCCAAGGGTCTCCTCTCACCCGATGAGCACGAGCGACGCAGGCAGAGCTTGTTGCGGAAGAGCGTTGGTGGACTGATGAGCGCTGTCGATTTGGATCTCGCTGGCTGGGGCGCCGAGGAGCTCACGGAGGAGTTGCAGGAGGAGCAGTTGAAAGAGGAGCACGAGAAGACGCAGGGAATTACATACTTCCACGACGACGGCGATGCTGCTAGCGACAGCAATGCAGAGCTAAGCATTGCCAACTCGATCGGCCACAGCACGTTGAGCTCGGTCGGCCACCAAGCCGGTGATCAGCATTCGCTAGGGCACCAGAGCGTAATCAATTCGCTTGGTCATGCGACGCATTCGTCGGCTGCGAGCACGGCTGGCCATTCGTATACATCCCCCGTGTTTTCTTTTGGGTCCAAAAACAGCCCATCGATTATAATCAACGAAATTGTCGAGACACCGCAGCCGCCGACGAGTAGCGCAAGTCTATCTCCTCATAATTCGGTTCCACAATCATCTGCCGCCAGTTTCGTCAGCAGGACTTCCTTCGCAGAGAGTCATTACAAAGAGGAAGAGGCGGAAAGCTCTGACGACTCCGTCGGCACGGCAACCCGCACACTGTCGGCTCCGAAGCCAAAGCAACGCTCGAAGAAGCATAGGCAGTGGGGCTTCGAGGAGCAGAGAGCTTCAGCACCTTCGCGTGCGGCCAGCTCGTGCGGCCTTGCTCGACAGCAGCAACAGCCAATAGTGGGACAAGTGTTCAACGAATTTGGTGCCCAGCACCAACACGAGTCGGGTCAAGGCGGGGACCTCGAGCAGTTCAAGTACTACGAGTTCTCTCCTGAGTTGCCGCCTTTCGCTGCTGGAATCAAGCCAAAGGACCTAACAGGCACTGGCACATGGGCGGCGCTTGTCGCTAAGGCGGGCAGCCAGAATGCATGGGAGGCTCATCGAAACAGCATCGCTTCCCAGCAGAGTGTTGGGCCGGTGTCGATGCGCCAGATCGCTGCCGAGGCGCGTTGGAAGCAGGAGCAAGCACGACAGGACAAAGAGAGACAAATGCAAATGATGTCCTCGATGTCCTTGTCTCCCATTGACCTCCTCCGACATGCCGAATCGCATATCTGCATGCGCTCCGCCTACTCGGGCTCGCCGTCTGTGTACTCGATGGACGCCACGTCGGCAAGAGGTTCGCTTCATAGCGTCGATGCTGGCTCCTTGTTCAGCATGCCCTCTCCGCTTCGTGAATCCCGCAGCTCGATCTCTTTGTCGCTACATACAGCAGAGACGGGCGTTGGTGACGATCATGTTGTCGGTCTAGGCATCTCCCCCGTCTGTAGAGCGGATAAGATGTATGCCGAGGTCTCGATGCAGACCTCGCCCACGAACTCGCCTCCAGGCTCTCCAGAGCGCAAGAGCGTCGAGATCGGCGCGGCTGACCAGGAGGTGTTGCGCAAGCAAGCAAGTGCGCTGAGCCAGCGTTCCCGCTCTCGCTCGCTCCTAGAGACAGAAGTCGAGCTCGCTCTGGAATGCAAGTCAGGTGGCAGACGACCGCTGCCTCGAAGGAGCAGCACGAGTTTGTCCAAGTCGCATGAGCTCCCTGCGATGGAATGGCCGCCAAAAATCAAAGCGCCCCGTCTGTCCGTACGACGCAGCCTTTCCTCCCTCAACAGTCCCATCTCGCCAAAGCCATCCCAAGAAGCATCACCGTATAAGAGGTCTTTACTTGCTCAATCGCTTTCACTTGATTCTGATGAAGACGACGCAGGCAGTGAAGAGTCTGACCTCGACGTTGGGGAGTCACTGGAGGTGCTTGCAAAGCGCTCTGGCATCTTTGACATTCCGGCTGCGTGCGGCGCCAAGCGCAAGCTCCGCGAGAAGAAGAATGTACGGGAGAGTGGCACAGAGGGCTCGTCGGAGCTGCAGCCATCTCGCGTCGTCAAGCCAATCCGCAAGTCATTAATGCACGAACAGCAATCCAAGGCCGCAGATGCATCCAGCTCCTATTCATCGAATGCCGTTGTCTCGCTTTCCCCGCGGATACCTGTGAGGACGAGCACGGGCAATCAAACGCGGCGCTTTCAAGAGCGGGCGACAAGCCCTGACCTCTCGATACTGGATGATGCAAACCCAGACCTCCTCGCCGACGATCGATGGTTTGAGGAAGAGTTGCAGGTGCGTTACATTGCATAGCGTGTAGAAGTGACGACTATGCTGACATTCAATTTATCACAGGCTCATTCCCCTGTGCTAGCCAGGCTCGATGACGACTCGCCGCGTTCAAAACGGATGGGTATGTCCATAACAGACAATCCACAGCGCGGCTCACGGCTCAGCGCTGGACACAGCATCGGCCATTCCGTGGAGATGCACGAGGTATCCGACGTATCGACAGCCGGCCACGGTCCAGTGCAATTGGACCAGCTGAATGAGCGCTTGAAGGGAGCTCGCTGGAGTATTGAAAAGCTCAAGGTCGACACTTCCATTGAACAGGGATCGGACACGGAGTCTCTCGAGCAAGCAAACGCTGGTATTGCCAAGTGGACAAGAGCGAATGCCTCCGTGCTAGCGCCCTCTCAAGACGAGGAAATCAAGCTTTCGGCAGCGGCTCCAGGTGGATTAGAAGATACAGCGAAGAAGTCAGAGGCTAAGGACAATGTGGCCGTCGAAGAGACGTCGCCTGAAAGCGTTGCCACGCAAATGGAGCAGACAAATACAGCGGCTGCAATTTGGGCTTCCGAAGTTTCCAACACCCCTTCACAGGCAGCGGTTGCTGGTATAGAGCAAACAGACAATGGTATGGCCGAAGGACACAATGATAAACAGCAAACCCTGCGAACCAACCATGGCTCCGACTTTACTGCAACCCCTGACACGATGGCCGCCTCTGTGATTTGGTCACACAGCGGAAGCGGGAGTAGGCGAGACAGCCGGTCGACCATCGCATCTAGCTATTCGGAAGGTAGTTACACGAGCGCCCACAGCAAAGGCAAAGAAAGCGCATCAAAGCCAACCTCCGAAGTGGGCCATCGTGTCGAGCAGCGGACCGCTCTGCCTGCCAGCACTGCACCTGCAGGTGTCTCACAATCGGATTTGGCGCCCCGTGCTCTTACTTTGAAACCGAAATTGTCCATGTCGAGACTTCGTGCTCCGCAGAAAATGCGGGTCGAGTGTGTTACATCGCCCGTCCCCTTGCCAAAGCAGGAGCCAGGCAAGAGTAATCATGCTTCGGAGGCCAAGTGGAGTGGTGTAGAGGACAGCGCGGTGACCCCTCCGGCTGACAAGTCTGCGAGAGGATCACAACTTCGATTGCCCCAGCCAAAGGCTAGGTCTCGGTCAAATTCAACCTCCTCATTCAAGTCAACCGCTTCGACAAAGACGTCCCCAACGAAGCTTTTTTCTCATGCTCAATCAAGGATCTCGTTGCCGAAGTCGAGTATCAGCGATACGAAGGGTGGGCTCAAGCGACCACAGAGTCCAATGGAGCTGTCCACGGCTTCGAGTCGCGCTTCCAATGGCAATTCAGATGATCTAGCCCCTCCAGAGCAGCCAACAAGCAAGGAGGAGGCGGGTTCCTTCGTGAGGAGCGCACCAAAGCCATCGCTGAAGATGCGCCCCTCGATGAGCTCGCTGCCCAAGCCATCAACGCAGATCCCATTGACAGGGACAATCCCTCGCCCCGCCGGCGCAGGACCTGGATTACGGAAAATGAAAAGCGCCGGAATTCTGGACGCGAAGTCATTCGTCCCGCCTCCTATCTCTACGATGCCGACGCTACACCGCAAGAAGAGCGCTTCGGGTCTGCGCGCCCCAACCACTCCAACCAGCAATGGCAAGATCAACGCCCTGCTCACGCCGGCTATCAAGCCTGCGCTGCCTCGCTCGTCCCTCCCAGCACCCAACACGAAGTCTACTGGCTTAACGCGTCCGTCTGGTCTCCCCACACCTGCCAGAAGCTAATATTTGAAGCCACCGTATCCACTTTTTCTTTATCACACGACATTTGTACAATACTGCAAAGATACCTCCAGTTCCACTTTGTCCCTTATACCACAAAATTGTATTGTCGGTGATTACCATGGAAAAGCTTATTGCATTACTGCCTCAACTTTGTCAACAGCCAGCCCTCGAGATCCTGCCAGAAGCCTTCGGCGCGAACCATGATCTTGCGTGCCTTCGTTGAGCTGCGTCCTGACCCGTGACCAGGCCGGTGCTGACCCAAAGGAAGGGTGAAAGAAAGAATAAGTCTCATAGCTCTCGATGTCATCACAGCACTGCTCACCAGTTCAAGAATCTTGCACATGACCGCCTTGCCGCCGACCAGGTAACGCGCTTGAGCTTCTTTGCCCGGCCCAAGGTCCAGCCTCTGGCCCTTGGGCAGGCGCTCGTCCAGGCGCTCAAGAGCGACGCCGAGCTCGTTAACGATGCGAGCAATCTCCACGTCAAGATCATCGAATGGGTTCGGTTGATAACCGTCGTAGTAATTACCCCCGGTCCGCGTGCCGCCACCGCCGCCGAAAGCAGAGCTGGCGTACGAGCGTGAGCCAAAGCTGCGCTCGCTGTGCGTTGGTGTTGAGGCACCCTCGCGTGAGGCTGCCGCAGCTTTCTGCGCGCGAAAGTTGGCGACGCTCGAATCGTGCGAGACGAGCGAGCTTCGCGCAATGTCGATCGAGCGCGAGGCGTCAGGGACATTCGCGAGTGCTGCGGCGGAGAGCGGTGTGCTGCGGCCACTAGCTTTGCGGGGGTTCAGCGAAACGGTGCCGCTGCTGTTACCGCTGCCAGCACCAGCACTTGCGCTGGCCGATGATCCGTGACTCGCTACGCCGCCGACATTGTACCGCGTGGGCGGGGGCCGGGAGGCCTTGCGCTGCGCCGAGTTCGTGATGCCGGACGGTTTCGCAAACATACTGAGTCTCTGGGCACGCGCAGCAATGACGGGTTCGGGTGTCTGCATGCTCAGGCGGCTCGCGCCAAATGAGATTGTGGAAGCAGTCGAGTGGTGACGGCTTGGCGACCTCAAGGGGATGCGCGAAGCGCCTTGCAGCGAGTCGTTCGACGCATTGGACTGGGCAGAGGCTGGGCGCCGGATTGCACTGAGACTGACGGAGCGATGATCTGCACCTGCTGAGAAGGTATCGGCGATACTGCCGTTCGACGAGAGACGCGGTATGAAGCTTTGTCGCATAGTTGCACGGTCTGTACTGCCGCTACCGCTGCTCGCGTCGTATCGCGAACATATCTCCTCGATTTCCTCCTTCGCATTTCCGGTGACGGAGGGTGGGCGGTAGTACGAGCCGAGCATCGACATTGGTCGCGCTGTGCCACCGCGACCCTGGTTCGTTCTTGCGGCACTAGCCAATGGCGCGCCAGTGCTGAACCCGAGCGATGAGCCGGAGCGAGGATGGTGCACGGTCGACGTGGATACGTACGAGTCGTCGCCTATACTCTCCATCGACTCATCCGCTGCAATGGAGCCAGCTCGTTGCGCCGCTAGCCTCGCATCGACACGGGCGCGCCACCCGCTTGCGGCCGACGAGCCGGGCATGACCGCCGCCTCGGGTGGCTCGGAGCCCGCTCGTGAGCGCGAGCGCGCATACGTTGGCGCAGGCTGCGGCGTCTTGGACCGTTCCGCTACGTTCAAACTTAAATCTCTGCGCGCGGATGCGAGACGGTACGGCGAAGAGGATATAGAAGGCGAGACGCCACGCAAGGGCGCGCGCTGCATGCTCTGCTGCATATGCTTAGGGACCTGCGAGCCAGCGTTCGCGTCGAGCACGCTTCGCGACTGCCAGGAGCTCGAGTAGATTTGTGCAGGGGGGCCGGCCTGCAGTGAAGAGGAAGACGACGCGGCGTTGGTGATGGCGCTGCTGCGTCCCATCGTCGGCGACGGGGACGGCGGCGGCCGGCGCGAGGAGACGCGGGGACCGATGTGCGCGTAGCGGCTCCCTGCCGCTCCGCCGTGCACAATGTCGGTGGCGGGCGCAGCACCGATGAGTGAGATCCTTGATGCGGCTGGTATCGGTACGGGGGCCGCCGTGCGGTTGTTGCTCTTGGTGCTACTGCTGCCGGAGCTATGGCCTGGTGCGGCACTACCACCACTGTGGCCGCGTTGCGAGCTTTTCAGCAACTTCTGCGGTGGCGTGGAAGCGGAAATAACGCTTCCCTGCGAGCCAGGGAGAGAGGAAAGGGAGATGCTCCTGCGGGGCGGCGTGTGGGCCACAGCGGCAGAGGCAGACGTTGATGGCGAAGTCGAGCTATGTGCTGCAATAGCGTCGTGGCCGTTAGGTCGCACGCGCAGGAGCGATTTGGTCGGACGCGTTGGCGATGACGACGCTGCGCCTGCTCCTGCTGCTGAGCTCTTGGTGGAGGAACGCATGTTGGTGCTGAGCGAGCTGCTGTTGCTCGGGCTGTCGGCAAGACATGCGGTGCTTTGATCCGCCGCGGCACCAGCGCCGGTGCCGCTGTTACTGCCAAAGACGACGTGGGCCTCCGCGCGCAGCTTGCGCTCTGTTCGCGCAAGGTCGCGCTCGAACTTTCCGACGCCATCGCGCAGGCTCTTCCAGCGATTGCCGAGCTCATGGCGGCGGCGAAGCAGGTGGCCATTTGACGTTGCGCGGTTCTTAAGCATGGCCTCCAGCCCGACGAAGGCCTTGTCGATCGAAGGAAAGTAGTACTCCTTCTTCACTTCAAGCTTGCGCCGCACCTCGCGCAGCTCGTCGAGAAGCATGCGCATTCGCTCCGCGCGTTCCGCGCAATCTTCCAGCTCCTCCTCCTGCTCGGTCGTGTCTATGTCGACCCCTCGCGCTTTTTGGACGGCCTGCTGCTGTTGGTGGCGCCACGAATGTAGCACCTGCATCTCCTCCTGGCACTTCCACCCAAGCTCGCGCGCGGCATTGACGGCGCGCTCGAGGCTGTCCATGACGCTCTCGACGTGCATGCAGGTTCCCTCAAGCACAGCCAGCTGCTTGTCCTCGACCAGCTCGCGACGCAGCAGCTCCACCTCATCCTGCACGGCGACCCACTCGGCTGATGCCGCCCCGAAGCGCGCCTGCAGCGACGCCAGCGAGGGGGCCGATGCATCTGCGCCCGCTGCAGCTGCAAAAAATAGCTCGTCGTCAAAGCTGGACGTGCTCGCCAGGGAGCTCTCGCTGCCGCTTCTCTTGAGAGCCGGCACGCCTGCGTCACTCTCCTCGTCAACGTCGTCTACCCTGCTAGGAGGAGCCTGTGCGAGAGAGGCGATCTCGAGCTCGAGTGCGCTGAAGAGGCGCGAGGCGCTCTGCAGTCGGTCGTCCAGCTGGATCATGAGCTGGTCCGCAGCCCTTTCCCGCTGATGCCCCTGATTGTCCTTATTTTCGCCGCGCGTGCCCTGCCCCGCTGCGGTGTCGTTGGCTGCTGGGACAGTAGCAGCACCAGGGAGCGCTACGGAGACGGCGTGCCGCACCTCCTCCAGCTGGAAGATAGCGCTGCGTGACGCCTGCAAATGCTGCAGGATCGCCTCGAGGGCACGAGCCGCTGCGCGCAGACGCTCGCGGCGGCTGCCCCCGCTGCCGCTGCCGACGAGCGCCGGCGCTGCGTGTGCATCCGTGCCCACATCCGTGTCGGGATCGGCGTCGGTCAGGCGCAGCGCCGAGATCTGCTGTGCGAGTTCCTGCGACGGCGAGAGGCCGAGCGCAATCGCGCTGGCGTTTGGCACGTCTGTCGCCACTGCTGCCCCTGATCGGACGGCGGTGGGTGTTTCGGGAAATCCTGGTGCCGCCATGAGAAGCGATGTGGAGGGAGAGGAGGAGGGGGGAATGGCATCTTGTACGGCTGCCATGGAGGACGAGCGTCGTTCAGGTATGCCTACCGCGCTTGTCCCTGTGGCTGCAGCAGAAGCTGCTGCTGCTGATGGAGTGGACGCATTGAGCGACAACGCCTCGGCGGTGGAGAGGGAAAGCGAATTGGAAAAAGCAAGCGGCTGCTGTTGTTGTTGCTGGTCTACGAAGGAGGAGCCGCGGATTGGTATGCTACTCGCGGGTCAGGGAGGGGGGGGAGCACTTGTCAGTCTTTCCTGCCTTGCGTCCTTTCCAGCTACAATGCCATCATAATGAGGGAGTGAAGTGGGAGTTCTTCTTGTACGCACCCAGGCAACGACGGCTGACGCTTGTGGCTCTTGGGCGAGAGCGCTGGCGCGGGGATGGCAGCTGCCATTCTATGGGCAGGTAGACCGGCCGCTTGCCTGTCTCAGGAGACAGTACAGCTGTCTGCAGCGCTGTGCAATTGATTCTGCGTTCGTCTCCGTCCGTTCGAGATGGTCGGATGGGCGATGGTTAATGGATACCGATGTGCTGTGCTAAATGCGAGGGTGTGTTGTTGTCCGGGAGTGTCCAACCCTTTGCATGGCCCAACACGTCCAGCTCTCTGCTGTAGCTCTTCACTCCACCGTTCGTGAGCGTGCGGTGTGAATCGGACTGAGTCGTACCACGTCCTTGTCCGCTGCATGCGCTCGAACCCGACACTGCGGCCGGCTTCCAGGCTGTGTCGTGTGCAGGGTGCAGGTTGCTGGATGGATATGGGGGGATCCCTCTGACGAGCTCGTGACAGGCTCGATACCCATCCTATCCTCTGGAGGCAACAGCCGCCTTCATGAGTGGTGGTGATCGTAATGCGACAGACACTACCTCGCTTCTCCACACGCGCGCGGGGCCACAATACAATACCACACAACACAATACAATACACTGTGTCCAGCCTCAAATGACTAATAGAATGCACTCCATGCCACAGCATACATATATGCCGTTACTGATGCACCCGCCGTGGCTCAGGCTCCAGCCTGCCTATGGGCGATGCATGGCAACACGCTGTAGAAAGGCTACGTATTTGGATGGAGATGACGACCACCCTCTCCATTTGAGGGGTGTGGATTGTGGAGCCTCTGTGCAGCTTTCTATTCAAAGTAGGGTTATACGCCCAAGCGCAGTCACACCAACCCATCCCCATCCCCCAATCCCACCCCCAGCTCGCATGCACATGCCATGTTTGGACGCTGGGGGCAGCAGCACCGCTTTACTGGCAACCAGCTCGGCCAGCCTGCGCGACCCCTCCGGCCAGAAGCGGCAACGGCAAGAGAATCAGCAAGGGAATCGGAAGCAGAAATAGCAGCTGGCTCAGCGGCGCAGGAGCGGCCGCCGGTATCTCCATAGCCCCACCCCCCGAGCAACCCTCGGCATCTTCCGTAGCGCAGCAGCGCCCACCCCTTACCCAGCCCTCTTTTGTCAATTCAGCCGACCATGTTCAAGGCGGCCAACCCGTACGACGAGCTCGTTGCCAAGGCCACAGACGAGCACCTCACCTCGGAGAATTGGGAGCTCAATCTGGATGTATGTGACAAGGTCTCTGGACAGGGCGAGACGGCGTAAGTGCTTGCGAGCGGTTGCCCTGCACCACACCCTTTCTCTGACACATCGTCTCTACCCGCCCGCAACTTGCACATACGCATACGCAGCGCCCGCGACTGCATCGCAGCAATCGCAAAGCGCCTCTTGCACCGCAGCGCCAACGTGCAGCTCTACGCGCTGACGCTCGCCGACAGCCTGTCCAAGAACGTGCCTGGGCATATCATCTACCCGGAGCTCTCCTCGCGCGCCTTCTGTCAGGCACTCGCCCGTTTGATCGCAGATGAGCGCAACACGCACGCCACCGTGCGCAAGAAGGCCGCCGCGAACGTCCAGCAGTGGGCCGCCGATATGGGCAAACCCGCCAAGGGTGGCAGCGGAAATGGCAGTAGCGGCGCTGTCGACGACGACGGCAATAGCGTCGGGGCCATCATGAAAGAGACGTACGACCAGCTCAAGCACCAGCACCCGAGCTTTTTTGACGACCCCGCTGGCAACGGCAGTGGCGCAGACGGCAGCGTACCCCCAACCGAGCCTTCGTCCGCGCAGCTGCGCCGCGAAGACGAGGAGCTCAGGCGCGTCCTCGAGCTGTCCCTGCAGGATCAGGGCGGGCGCCACGCCGTCCTGGACTCCGGCGCTGGTGCTGAGGGCAGCAGTGGTGGGAGCAGTGGCGGTGGCGGAGCATTTGCTGGGGCAAGCAGCAGCGCGATGACGGCTGCGACCGGGACCAGGGTCGCTGATCATGGGGTCAGCGGCGAGAGCTCCTACCCCGTGGCGAACAACACGACATCTTCCTCAGAGACTCCAAAGAAGGGTCAACAGCCACAGGCAAACGGCGGTAGCAGCACGGGAGGTGCAACAGGAGCGCCGGGAGCACTGGCCGCCTCGCGCGTTCGAGCTCTGTACGATTTCCAGCCGACCGAGCATGGCGAGCTGGCTTTTGCCAAGGGCGATTTCATCCGCGTGCTTGACAGCGTCTACGAGCACTGGTGGCGCGGAGAGGTCCGCGGGGAGGTCGGCATCTTCCCCGTCAACTATGTCGTACGTAGCGTGCTCGAGCCTGCTCGCGTCCTCGCAAAGTTGCTCTGGGAGGGCACGAAGCTGACGCGCGCATGCATTTTTCTCTTGCGCAGGAAATCCTCCCGGACCCGACGCCGGAGGACATCCAACGGGACGCGGAGCTGGAGGCGCGCATCTTCTCGTCCGCATCGTCAATCGACTTGCTAATCGCCAAGCTATCGTCGCTCGACCCGCGCAAATCGAACCTGTCCGACGACGAGGAGCTGCAAGACCTGTACCAGCAGGCGCTCAGCATCCGACCCAAGATCATCCGCCTGATCGACCGCTACTCGGCCAAGGTCGCCGAGCTCAAGGGCCTGAATGAAAAGTTCACCAAGGCAAGGGGCACGTTCGAAGGCCTTATGGAGGAGAGCCTGCAGCGGTGGGAGCCCAACAAGGCCGGCTCGTCCAACAGGGACTATCTCGGCCACCGCATGCAGCCGCAGCCGCAGCTGCAGCAACACATGTCAGACTACACCGGCTCGGCCGGTGCGCATGGCGACTTGATGGCGCAACAGCAACAGCAACCGCATCAGCAGCAGGACTACAGCCAAGCATGGGCAGCGTACTATGCCCAACAGGGTTACCAACCAGGTCAGTACCCACCCCATGGGCAAGGCCAGCCGCCCGCAGCAGTGCCCGCGACGCCGGGACAGGTACCCGCTGCAGGCGCTGTCAGCGTACCGCAGCCCCCGCCCGGCCTCGACCCGCGCGACCCGGCGTACGCGCAGTGGTACTATGCGCATTTCGGCCATCCTAACCAGCAGCAGCCGCATCAAACGCAACGGTACGAGGGGGGCTATGGCACCGTCCAGGCGTCTGTGTCTGCAGTGCCCGATAGCGCGGCGCCGCCTTCGTCAGCAGCTATGCCGACAGGCGCCGGTTCCAGTGGCAGCACAAGCGGAGCGCCCGTGCCGGCAGGCGGACCAGCGTCGTCAGTCGGGGGCGAAGCGGTGCCGCAGGACGATGAAAAGCGTCGGTTGTTCGAGCGCGCGCGCGCTGAAGCGGACGCGTACCAGTCCGCACACCGGGCGTACCTCTCCGGCCAGCAGCAGCATGGCGCAAGCGGCGCTGGAAGCAGCGGCAGCAATGGGCACGCCATGGGCATACACCCGCAGCAGACGCCGGGTGCGTCGGCGCCATAGAGCGTGGAGGGTAGGCATGCCTCTGGTCAGTTTTGGGACCGTGGCTCCGGCGGGTCACTCTCGCTACCACTCCGCTCAAGAGCTTGTCTGTGAGGCGCTGTGGATGATGGCTTGCTTGGTCAGGTGGAAGGAAGACAGAAAAAAGTCTGGTTGAGCCCCATCACGGTTCTCATTACACATAACCCCCTAAACATCTTCGTATTCCCGTTGTATCGTCTGCAATTCTTCGCATTGTCGACGCGCAGAGCGTTCAAAGCACGGACGATCTCTTGCATCCTGCATACACGTGTCTGCCTGTTTCCCTTTGTTTGCTTGCTCATGCTGACTTTCCAGCTGCGTACCGTGCCCCTAGCGACGAGGGCGCTGGGCAAGTTGGTGGTGCGGCCGTTCGGCGGAGCGAGGACGTTGTTCTGCGCGCTGCAGCACCCATCGAAGAGGACTGCGCTCGCATCCTGTCCATCGGCAAGGAGACTCGCCTGCAGCGGTCGCCGCTGCCATTGTACACGTGGCTTGCAAAGCAGCCAGAGGCGGAACGCAGGAAACGACGAGTGAGCTTGTCAGCATGTCTTCTCTTCCAACCTCTTACATGATCGCATGCACCACGAGACACCTCATGCCATCTGGCTGTGTAGACTGCCAGATGCCAACGAAATACGGCAGTAGCGCTGTGGGATCCGTGTCGCCTTGGGGAGTGAATAGATTGGACACGTTGCTGTGCGCGACACGAGCAGCAGTCAGCGCGGCGGGTTCCAATGCACGTAAAGCAAAAGTTACGCGGTTAGCCACTCGCGTGACGTAAAATGGCGCGCACGGGATCCCGCGCTTGGCAAGTTGGAGCGCTGGTAGCATCATCGCCCTGCTACCCGAATTGTACGACCCGTCTCCCCCTACTTTTGGCATGCGAACGTGATGCGGCGATGCTGATGCTTGACCACTCGACGATGCGCATATGTTGGTGCTAGGTCTAGTCAAAGCGTGCCAAGCGCAAGTCTGACCGAAGCGTGAAAACGGTATCGACAAAGTGCGCGATCCGGAACAGCGTGCACTCCCCCGCCGTGTTCAAGATCGATGTGGAGAGCGTGAGCATCGATGATCGAGACTGAGGGACTTGGACACAGCAGACTCCTCTTCCTCCTCGTCTCCCCCATTCCACAACCCCGAACAGGTAACACTGCCATGCGAGAGCTGCTCAGGGAGACGGACATTGTCAATCAAAGAAGGACTCGTGGGAATTGTGAAGAGACACTAATAACACAAGAACTGTTGTGTTCATGCGAGCCGTCGTGATCGACGCCTGCAGGAGTTACCCGCATCATCTCATGGTCCTTTTGGCGGCGCTGTGGTTGTCCTTCCTGTTACAGGCGCCAAGTGAACCAGAGGGACTCTCTGATTCATGTGCACTTCCAGGCCAGGAGATGAACGATGCGACGCTCAATGGTACCACTGTTATCCGACCCCCGATCTGCGGACGGCGATTGTGGCAGGCAGCATGAAGGCATTGTTCAGAAGGGAGCTGGCGAGCGAATATGTATTGTGCGGGTCAACGCAGGTCAAGCGGTTTCCAGGTGTTTGTTTGCTGCAACCGATCACATTGCGGGGTAGAATATGCATGCATGCATTTGTAGCAACCTTCGGCACATGTAGACGTCGGCCACGGGTCGGCTTGATCGCTTGGTCCGTGATGGCATATGCATCTATCTACCTTACGCTGCCGAATGCAGGTGGCTTGCAGCCACTGCATTCTGCAACTTACTGCTTCGTCACCCTCGACTAATCCCGACTCGCTAACTTGTTGGGACTGTGGGAAGCCTGCCTGCGATTATCTGTTGCAGTCGATCGTTCTCTACTTACCAGTGGCGGTCACCGACAAGTTCGAAGGGACAATCGTTGGAAGTTCGAGGGACATCTTGAAACGAGAGGGCTTCAACGCTCGAAAGCGTTCTCCAACCTGGCCAAGCCAACTGCCGAAGGCTATAACCAGAAAAGTGCCCAAAGTGGAGTCTTCTGCGACCATGACCTCCTTGTTGGACGGGATGTAACTTTTTGCGGTGCAAAGAGAGCAAGGGATGCTAGGCCTAATCTCGACAACTCGGACAGAACCGGCACCCTGGTTCGCAGCCACCGAGACCCACCGAGCGAACTCCGTTTCTGTTCTTGGTGGCGGGAGACATCACAGAGAGTGGTGGTGAGCGGCCCCACGGCGCGCGACGCGCTTCAAACACGTGTGGATCATCAGTGACGCGATGCCCTAGGCCCGCAACCCACAGGAAATGCGACAACCCACAGAAAGGTGGCCGGTCCTCTGACGCATTTGCTGTGATTTCGATGAATTCCCCCAAGCTGCCATCGCCAGCAGGCAGGTTCGGAGGCGGTGCAACGGTGCTCTTCCCTGTGTGCCAGTGCCGGCTCCGCTTGATGATGGACTTGCTCAGATAATCCAACGCGCTGGATGTGTCAGATCTTCAGCTCCATAAGGTGTTTCGGCTTTCTTATGGCGGCATTGGGTATCCGGTATTCTCCGCGCAATCCGCCCTCACGCAACGGAAGAGGGAAGGGTAGAGGGGAAGAGAGCAAGAGGGAAGAAGTCCAGAAATGCCAGAACCCGTGTTTCAGGTTTGTTTCCGCTGCGGCCTTCGTCCGAGCAGATCGCAGCATCTCCGTTCCGCAGTCCAAGAAAAGTGCAGGTTCTTCTTGCCTTCGGATATCGGAGAGCTGACAATGGATGAGAAGAGAGGTGAGGTGTCGCCTGGACTTGAGAGTCTGTTCGTCCCTTGTCTGTACATACGCGTCTGAACCAATGTGTAATAGCAAATCATCATGTCCTGTTGCACTGTTCTCCCTCTCGTCACCAGCACGGCTCATGCGAGAGCTCACGAATGTCTCCTTCCTGCTAATCCTGCATATGTACCAAGTCATCGCCGAAGCTTCCCGCTATGTACAACGCTATGTAAATCTGCAATCCCGTTGGGTAGATGGCGTTGCTGCGCTCGCAGTCCTGCATGCCGCCTAAGCGGATCCAGCGCGAGGTGGAGAATAAGTTAACAATGTGGAGAACGGAACTTTGACAAGCGGTGGAGAGTGTGCGGTCGTGTGGGTGTGCTACGTTTTGCCGCGCTTGTCGTTTCATCTGCCCCCCCCCCGGGACAAGTGGCTCCTTGATCCAGCGAGCAGCCAAGCACCGAGCAGGCCACCTCGTTGCCTCTTGTCGTTCGGCTTCGATGCCATCGTTCGTTGATGGCTGCGTGAGCTGGTTGGAGGGGAGCGCTATGTGTGGTTCGACGAGCACCCCGAAAGAGCTCCTCTCGCCGAAATCGTGACGGGTGGTGCGGCTTGCACATAGGTCTCATGTCACAGAGTCCGAGTTCTGCCTGAGCCAACCGATCACTGCATGTATGTATGTACCTGCGCGGGCGGGGGTGGTTTGCGTAGTAAGTATATCCACATATGCATATGCGCGCCAGCAAGCCCCGAGAGGTAGAGGCAGAGGCATGAGGACAGTGTGCTATGCCCATCAGGCACTGGGAGAGTGTGCAACCGCTTTCAACTCAACTCTAACTCGGGAGGCACCTCCCCAGTGAGCCAACTGGGCATGCAGTGGCAGTGGGCTGCAGTGCCTGTTGGGAATGGGGGAGATGGGGAAAGAGGGGTTATCCCACACATGCTGCTGGAACTGGGTGAAAGTAAACCACCCAACCCCATCCACCAGCTCGTCCCAGCCAGCCAGTCGCCAAAAGGACGACCCGTCATCATCGTCATGATCATCATGATCTTCACCACCACCTCCCTCATCACCATCACCACACACCCCTGTTGAGTTCGAAGCACCGCCCATGGTTATAGAGAGTGTGAGAGAGGCAGCGGCGACGACGACGACGACGTCAGATTGACCTGCGATATCCACCGCACCCTCGCACGCCCACCGGCCCCAATTGGACCGCGAACCGCACCTCATCCATTCGCACATACGTGCGTTGACGTACACTACCGTCTGCGTTGCATAGCAGCAGCAGCGACGGCTTGACAGCGTCGCCGACGTAACAGCATCACTTCAACTCACCACCAAAGGACATCAGAAAGGACATCAGCCTCCACGGCTCGGAAGCGAGCAGCTTGCGAGCCGGATCGACTGGGCGCTTACCACATCGGCTGCAGCCACTCGGAACCGAGACGCCAGCCAACCGCGGCAGCGATCGCTCATCCTGCTGCGAGGGACGCGGCGATCGCCACTTTTAGTGACTGTCCCCAGCTCTCCCTTCTCAGCTTTGGAGAGCCGAGTCACGCACCAGGAGACGTGTATGCGGCGAAGCGAAACGCACCCAGGGTGCACGACTGCAGCCTGTGCGACAAGGGGGCTTTGATTAAAAGGTCCTCGCTCGGCATGGCACCGGGAAATTTGCTTCGATCTGCTCAGTCTAGCAGCGCCAGCACGCTCATCAGCACCCCAACACCCCACATTGTCGCTACACCTGGTTCGCCCTTACCCGCGACTCCGGACGGCTCGGCTGCGATACCCGTCAGCATTCAGGCTGCCTCTCGCGCGTCTGCTTCGACGAGATCATCCTCTTCGTCTCCTTCTGTACGATCACGGTCGCGCTCTCCAGCGAAGAGGGGACCGCTTGCCGCGACGCGCTTCATCCCCGCTAACCCGCCAGCCATGCCGCCCGCAGCGAGCTCGACAGCCGCAGCGTATGTGCAGTCCAACGTCGGCGCATCCACGTCGGCTACCGCAACGGCGGCAACAGTGACGAACGCTGACGGTGGCAGCAGCACAAGCGAGTTGTCTCGCCATTCTCACTCTGTTGCTCAACAGGCCCACCAAGGCAGCAGCAACAGCAACAACAAGGCGCTCGTCGGCTCGCGGCGCGGCACGCGCTCGTCACGCCGACGCTCTGTCTCGGACCACATCCGCAACAGCAAGGGCGTTCCCGTGTACACCGACGCGGACCATCCGCTCGCACCGGCGCGGCTCGCCGCGCGTGGCTACCACAGTTTCAGCTGTCTCGGCGTGCCTTTCTACGTCAACCGCCGCTACCGCTTCATACGCGAGCTTGGTATCGGCGCATATGGCTGCGTCGCGCTCGCGCGGGACCTGGTGCTCGATTGCAATGTCGCGTGAGTGCCTTTTTCGCTTGCGCTTGTGAGAAAGAGAGAGGGGGAGAGAAGAGCATCTTTAGGTTATGGACTTGCCTTGCAGTGCGTGCTGACGTTGGACCCCTATCCCCCGTCTGTGCTATCAGCATCAAGAAGGTGACCCGCGTTTTTGAGCGTGACGTACTCGCGCGCCGCGCGTTGCGCGAGGTCGCCATTCTGCGGCACCTCAGCCTGTGCGATAACGCGACGGTTTTGCTCGATTTCGACGCCTCGTTCGTGCAGTTTGGCGAGATCTACTTTGTCCTCTCCGCCTCCGAAGCGGACCTGTCGCAGATCATCCGCTCCGGCCAGCAGCTGTCTGACGCGCATCTGCAATACTTTACCGCCCAGATCCTCCGCGGAGTCCGCTACATGCACAGTGCGCGCATCATCCACCGCGACCTCAAGCCCGGCAACCTGCTCGTCAATGCAGACTGCGCACTGCGACTCTGTGACTTTGGCCTCGCAAGGGCTTTCGCTGATTCACAGCGCCAGCACCAACAGCGCCGCTGCAGCGACAGCAGCCGGGGCGGCGACGACGCGGATGCCGCTAGCACCACCAGCACCACCAGCAGCCGGTCGTCTTCATGCAAGAAGCAGCATCCGCGCACAACTGCGGATCAGAGAGAACCGCGACGACGGCGGATACCGACCTCGCGCCTGAACTCGCCGAGCGCCATGGACATGGCTGAAAGCCTCCTTTCCACCGCTTCGCCCTCGTCCAGCCAGGCTGTCGACGTGGCAGCCGCAGGTGCAGGTGCAGGAACAGGTGCAGAGAATGACACGCTTGCTGACGGCACTGAGCTGAAGGCTGCTGCAGGCGCAAGCCCAAAGCTCAAAGTCCGCACGACCCGCCTTGACTTCCCGGGCGGGCCGCTGACCGAGTACGTCGCCACGCGCTGGTACCGCGCTCCAGAAATCATGCTCTGTTTCAAAGAGGGCTACGGCCCAGAGATCGACATGTGGTCTGTTGGCTGCATCCTCGCTGAGCTCATCGGCGGCCGGCCGATCTTTGCGGGGAAGGACTACGTCGACCAAATCGCGCGAATCAACAACGTCCTCGGCACGCCCGCACCCGAGACAATTGCCAAGATCGGCTCGGCGCGCGCTAAGACGTATGTGCAGAGCTTGCCGCAGATGCCCAAGGTCCCGTTCGAGAATTTGTACCCAAAGGCGTCGCCTGAAGCGCTTGACCTGCTCGGCCGCATGCTCACGTGGGACCCGCACGAGCGCATCTCGGCCGAAGACGCGCTGCAGCACCCATGGCTCAAAGCGTACCACGAGAGCAACGCACGCTGGCTCCCGCCCGAGCCTTTCGAGCGCTTCGAGGACGTCGAGATGATCTCTAGCTTTAAGCAATTCCAGGACGCGATCGTCCGCGAGGCCGACGAGATGCGCGCAGAGCTCGCCGCGCTCGACGTCGAGGCGCAGGCCGTTGAGGCACAGCAGCGCGGAGCCGACGAAGCTGCAGATACCCTCGGCCGCGACTTCAGCAGCAGCGTCGGGGGCAGCGACACAGGCCGTGAGCAGCTCAGTCGTCGCGCGATGAATGCTTCGAATAGCAGTACAAACAGCAGTGCCGACAGCGGTGACACCAGTTGCAGCGGCAGCTGCAGCAACACCATCGAGGAAGGCGCCGAAGATGCAGCAGGAGCGCGAGGCGGCGACACCGAAGGCTGCGAAAGCAGCGGCGACTCGATAGGCTCGCAGAGCGACGCTTCCGAGCACAGTCGCCAGAGCAGCGTCGTACCGACCAACGGCAGCGAGACCGACGGCGCTGTTGCTGGTTCTTCGTCCACCAGCTCCTGTAGCGTCTCAGGCCGCTCCGGCTCGCGCCAGGGCCATGCCATGTCCGCTACGACATACTGCTCGTCGACTACCACGCCGTTCTCTGCTCGGTCGGTCGACATTGACGGGGACGGGGATGCCGATGGCGACAGTGACGGTGATGGTGAGACCGAGCCGACGTCCCCCTCGGTGGGCCAGTCGACCCTCAGCTCGTTCAAAGGCAAGGCCAAGGCGCTCTGCCTGTCAGGCGTCGACCACCGCAGACACAAGCACGAGCACGGCTCGTCTTCCCGCTCGCAGCTACTACGCCTTATGCATGAGAAGGACTTCGGGTACGGCGTGCCGCGCAGCTTCGAGCAGATGAACATGCGTCGCCTCTCCGCCGCGCTGCAGAAGCAGCAGCAGGACGGCAAGGTCGCCCTCTTCCGCCGCCGCGCCATGTCCAACGCCGATCCGTTTGGCATCTCAGGCATCTCGCATGGCTGCATCTTCAGCGGCGGCGGTGGGCACGGAGGTGTCAGAGCAGCAGCGGCGCAGCAGATGCCGCGGCGGCGGCTGCAGCGCACGGGCAGCTCGGCGCGTTTGTTCCAGAGCGACAGCCTTGGCGACACATTTCCGACGCACGGAACGGACATGATCCGCAGGCCGCGCTCGGACGGGACCGAGCTTGCGCTCCTCAGCGATGATTCGGATACCGAAGAGGCTGGCGGTGCTTGTTGTGGAGACAGTGGTTGCGGTGCACAGGGTGGCTTCCAGCGCGCATCGTTTGGCCCGCAGCGATCGTACAACGCTGGGGCTTCTGCTGCCGCATCGGTATCTTGCCACCACAGCTGGCCCGTCGTGCACGTGCACTTTCTTAAGAAGTCGTTCGTGCGGCTGCGCTCGCAGCAGGATGGCGCCGACCAACAGCACTCACGGAGCAACTCGACGAGCGGGTGCTCGCCCGTCAGCACTAAGCGACAGAGCAGCGACTGCACCGTCGAAGCTGAAGCTGCTGCTACTGCTACCCTGCTGCCGGTCGGTATCGCAGCTAGGGCTACGCCGCCTGGCATTCCCTATGCGCACCCGCAACCCGCCATCGAGCCAGTAGTTGCTGCGTAGCAAGCAGGTTCCCACATCGCATCGCATCGCATCGTGCACAGCATACGCCCACACCGATTCACCGCGCGCAACGACTTTTGCATGATACATTGTATCCATTGTTCGTTAGCTATGAAATATCAGTACATCTTGCACTTGATATCTCTGGAATTCCAAGTTGTCGGCATGCTACAAGTGAAATGAGCAGTGTGCTTTCCCTT
>NW_013546863.1:0-26786 GCF_000711695.1 Tilletiaria anomala UBC 951 | reverse complement strand
CATGCCGTCCGGGAGGCTGGCGACAAAGTCCCACGCCTGCGCCTTTCGCAATGCGTCCTCGACGCGGGCGCGGATGGCGCAGGTGCGCGCACGCGTCACGGCGTCGGCGTCCGGCGCACCGTCGACGTCCGGCCGGTACGCCAGGCTGGTGCCCGTCAGGCCCGCGGCGACGTTCTCGAAGACGGACGCGGTGAAGATAGCTGGGTGCTGCTGCACGACAGAGATCTGCGAGCGCAGCGAGGCCAGATTCAACTCGCGGATGTCGTGCCCGGCAAAGAGGACGCGGCCAGATCCTGTGACGCGGGTGCTCGGCGGTTTCTTGGCCTTCTCGATGTCGATGTCCTCTACCTGACCTTCGTCTGATTGCTCGGATGCCATATCGTTGCGTCTTTTGCTGGGCGTAAACCTGTGAAGCCAGCTTTGCTTCGCCCTGTTCTTTTCCTCCCCCCCCTCTTGCTTGGACTTGGTGCCGTGCCCGTGGGCCTTGTCGAGTAACTTGCTGACCTCATTGTCGGCGGGGTTTGGCAGCATGTGCGGGTCGTACTCGCGCAGGAGCAGGCTGACGATCGTGCTCTTGCCGCTGCCGCTGGGCCCGACGAGCGCGGTCACCTTGCCGCCCTGCACGAGCATGCTGACCTCTTTGAGTGAGGCGACCGTCGGGCGCGCGGGGTAGGCGAAAGTGACGTCGTGTAGCTCGATGCTTGGCGCCGTCGTAGCCACATTACCGGCTACTCCGTCGTCGTCGCCGCTGAAGCAAAGGCCATCGGGCGAGCGCACGTCGATGACCGGCTGGCGTTCGATGGCAGCGCGCAGCGTCTTGATGCAGACGTACGCGTCAAAGATGCCGCTGAGATGTGGGACGACGTTGGTGACTGCGAAGAGGGAGTTGAATATATTCCAGAAGGCGGTCTGCGAAAGGTGGGAGGGTAAGCCGGCCAGCCAGCCGGGCGTCAGCAGCGCAGCTCGGACGGAAAGGGAGATGGCTCAACTGACAAGGACCGTGCCGACGGGGAGGCCGTGCTGGACAATCTGCACGCTGCCCCAGTGGAAACCGAGCGCGTACATGGTGGCGAGGGTAAAGTAGATGGTGGCCATCTCTGCGGCGCGGACGAAGGCCCTCCCAATGCCGAAGCGCTGCAGGCGGTGCAGAATGTCGGTGTCGAGGCGCGTGAGCAAGTTCTGCTCCATGCCGAACGACTGCACGACGCGGACGGACGCGAGGATCTGCTCGAGGAGGCTCGCGGCGAGGCCCTCGAGGCGTAGTGCGGGTGTCCCGATGAGCTCGGTGAGCGCGGCAAGTGCGGCGAACGCGAAAAGCAGGAATAGGATCGCTGTGAAGAGGACGCCGGCGACGCGCGGCGCGTTGACGAACGCGGACGTGACGGACGCTAGCAGCGTCGACGTCGACCAGACCGCATAGCCCATCTTCTCGCCAAAGCCGACGCGCACCGCGTTGATTTCTTTGCCGGCGCGCGTCGCAATTTCTCCCGCGCCGTGCAGGTCAAAGTACGTGCTGTCCTGTGCGAGCACCGACGCGACATATGCGTGCTGCAGGCGCACCGTCAGCAGGTGCGCCCCGGCCGAGACTGGTGGGGGCGTGCGCACGGGCAGGGTGGTAATGGTAGATGTCACGGATTAGTAAGGAGGCGCCTGCGCGCGAGCAGTTAAAGAAGAACACGGCTCACAGCAGGTCAGGAAGAGCCATGTGGCAAGGCACTGCACAAGGCCGACGGCAGCGATGAGTCCGGCACTGAGATCGCTCTTGCTCTGGATCGTATGGGGCGTCGAGCCTGCACGCGTGATCGAGTTAGACCAGAGCCGGCCGTAGATGAGATCTAGGCTGACCATGCCGATGCCGGCGACTAGCGCGGCGAAGACGCCGAGAAGGTACAGCGTGAGCGGGTGGGTTACCAGTGCGCGCACGCGACCCACGGTGCTGATCTTAGACGACGAGGAGGGAGGCGGCAGGAGCGGCGGGGCAAAGGAGAATAGATAAAAGAACATGGGAAGGGCGGAGTGGTGCGGGGCAAAGCGCTGCAGGTCCGCCTCGCTGCGGCTGATCTTGCGGTCGAGCGGCGGCATGGTCGAGTGCCCTGGCGCGTCCGTTTCGCTCGATGAAGATGCTGAAGGTGAAGGGGAAGGAGATGAGGATGGCGGCGCGGCGGTTGTCGCTGCGGCCCCTTCTCCTGCTCCCGGCGCTACCTCGGGCGCTGGTTCCGACGAGTGGTCGTTCTTGGCGTCTGGGAGGGCCATGTTGGGTGCTATGATGCTATGTATGCAATCAATACCGACGACGATGACGACAATATTGGGGGAGCGGCGGATGACGGCGTGTTCCCCGGCATATCGGGCAGCTTCTGGGCGGTGGCGGTGATGTCGGTGATGTCGGGAAGATGGGTAGGCTGCTAAGGATAATGCATAGATGGTGCGAAACGAAGGTGGGCGAGGTGTTGTTGCTGACGATCCAGTGTCCAACGTGTGACTCGACGTCGTTCTCGTCGCTCGCAGCACTGATTCACGTTGGCGGAGTGTGGGGTTGGAATACTATGGCACAGTAAGCATACTATGAAATACTATATACTATGTGACTCTTCTTGCCTACAGCTCAGCCGCGGCCCAACTGTTCATCGGCTACGTCAAAAGAGGGACATCTACCGGCCGATAAGCTGGTGGCTCCCCATCCCACTTCTCACCAGACATGGCAACACCATCCAGCCAGCAGGCCAGGCAGCTCGAGAATGGTTCTTCGGTCACCCTGTACCACAAAAGACGGTGGAAGAAGGCATCGCTGGGCAGCTTGGTCTGCTGCAAGCACGCGAAAGTGGTATGCTATGCAATCTATAATACAGCCGCGTCACCGTTCACACCGTCAGCGGTTCGCACACAGCGGACGAACGTGCCGACACAGACGCACATACAAAGGCAACGTATAGCGCGGCGTACACAATAGCCCTCTTCCTCCCCCGCCAAGCCCAGAGTGGAGCGGAGCGGAACCTCAGCCCGGTGCCTCTCCGTTCCTTGATTCCTTCTTGCATTCGTCCAGAGGAGAACCGACTCGTATCAGCGCTCGGACGAAGCCGCGGCGACCGCATTGTCGCTGTACACGTCGCTGCGCGACAGCTTGTGCACCAGGGGGTCGATACCCTTGGCGAGCATGTACAGGCTCATGTCGCCCGCGTTGCACAGATTCAGCGGGTCGCTCCCCGGATGCGAGCTAATGCATGACAATAGCCGCGCCAGGCCGCGCAGCTGCAAGTTGCCTAGCTCAAAGTAGCGTCCGTACTCTTTGAGGTAGTTCCTGCACACACACAGCAGCAGCAGCAGGGACAATCCGTCAGCCAACGCGCGCCCTGCACAGCCCCAACGTCCTGCGTGCAGCCAGCACTTACAAGCACACTTGCAACCGATCGTGCAGCGCCCGCTTCTCGGCCATCTCGTTCGGGTTGTGCGTGTGCGGCTCGCGCGACCGGCACTCGCCAGCCTCCATCTGACGGATAATCGTGCGCGCGACTTGGGCGACGCACCAACTATACACGGGAGGGTGCCGCAGCGAGATATAATTCTGCACAGACACGCACAGAGGGGGGCAACGTCAGCACGCGCATGTTTCTCCGCACGTGTATCCGAACGCCGCTCCAGACCTCACCACGATGATGCCCACCGCCTGGGTGCATGCCTCGTCGGTCTTAGCGACCGCCGCATTGTCAAACGGGATGAGCGGCTCATACATAAGCAGCCGGCACACCTGCACCATCAGCTGCGCCGTCGTCGCGAGCTCGGCGGTCATGGCGCCCATGATGGTGGCGTGGTTGCTGTGCTGGATAAAGTTGCGCATGCTCTCGTCGTACCGGTCTACGTCCTGCTCAATCCCGCTCGAAAAGATGCGCCGGTACTCGCTCTCTAATGGCTTGGTCGGCAGCCGCAACAGCTGCCGCCCGACGCGCCCGATCAACACGCACGCCTTGATGTAGAGCCCCAGACCGTCGACAAACTTTTCCGTAAATAGGTCCACGTCGTCGATCATCTGGTCTGACACTAGCTGCTCTGACCCGGGCGGGGGTACATTTGGCTGCCAGCAACACCATCCCTGCTGTCAGCTGTGATCCCCCCAAAATAGCATAGCAAACGACAGACACTCACATCTCCAGCGGCAAACTCCTCCTGGCTGGCGCTGGGCAGCTCGACGAGCACGTCTTCTTCGGCAAAGCTGCACGCCCACCCGGTCGTGGACGAGCTGGTGCGGTCGCTGGCGAGAGCGATCCAGAATGTGCGCCGGCGCTCCTCCTCCTCAATCCAGTCCTTGGGTGGGTGCAGGCCGAGCGCCGCGGGCACGTTGAGGTTGACGCTGCGCCGCGGACTGCCGTTACTCGACGACGAAGACGCGTGTGCCGTCGTCGCAGAGGACGAGCCGCCGGCGCCGGGGTCGGGCCGAATGGCGATGGAGCCGTAGACGTTGTACCCGCTCGACGGCCCCGGCAGGCCGGCGGACGCCCCGCTGCCACCGCCCGCGCCGCCGCCGCTTGCGCCGACAACCGCGTCCTCGGGCGCGGGCTTGCGACTCTTGTGCAGCGCGATAGGCACGCACGCGCGCAGGCTGAGCCCTGCCTGCATCCACGAGTCGGGCAGGTTGGCTGTCGCGTAGAGCCACTGGCCCAAGACGATCGAGGCGTTGCAGACGTCGAGGCGCCAGCCGCTGAAGGAGGCCCAAACGCCCTGCTTGGCAAAGGACGCATGGCGCGCCGCGGGGTTCTCCGCGACGGCCTGTGCGAGTGTGCTGACGCGGTCGCTACCGCTGCCGTCGGCGGACGAAGGCGCGGTCGAGTTGGGCGTGCTGAGGCCGATGGCGGCGGGTGAGATGAATGTAAAGAAGCCCGTATCGTAGCCCATGAGCGCGGCAGCATGCGCGTCCCACGGCTGCGCGTCACCCGGCTGGAACGTATACACCCACGCGAGCATGGCGTGCAGCAGCGCCGCGGCAGGAAAGCGCTCGCTGTCGACGCCTTCGACGACGCGCCCGACGAAGCGCGCCGGCTGTACGACGTGCATGAAAGGGAACGTATCGAAGAACAGCTGGACGTGCCGCACGAGCAGGTCCGGCGGCGGGAGCATGCGCTGCAGGTTTTTCTCAACCAGGCTGTGGCTGTTCACGTTGGGTACTATGCGCGTCACGGGCCCCGCCGTCGCAGCCGCATGGAAGCCATAGCCGCCCGGGCCAGCCTGTTGCTGCTGGAAAAGCGTGTGTGCCTGCAGCGGTGCAGCGGCAGACGCGGCGGCCGAGTCCATGATCGAACGGAAGAGCCGTCCCTGCGCGTCTTCTTGCCCACCAGCGCCCGGCGGCGGCGGCGGGACGCCGTCGCCCGAATGGCGTGGACCAAAGGAGGTCGATGCATCTGCGGATCGCAACGGCAGCCCATATGTCCCGACGTGGCCGTTGGCGCCGCCGATTGAATCACCGCCTTGCAGATTCGTACCCCTCCCATCTTTCGCCACGCCGTGCGCGGCGTCTGCGATAAGCTGCAGCCCGGCAGTGTAGTCGGCTGCTCCTTTTCCTCCTTTTTGTATCCGATAGCAATGCAAAACACACACGCACACACATACACACACAAAAAGAGGCAATGATGAGCGCGGGCGCATGCGCGATGCGATGTGAATCAGCCACTTACCTTGGCTGTCCTTCTTGGTCCTCTTCAACGGCGTACCGTTGGGACCGAGGAGCGTCGGGGCACCGTCCTTGTCCTTGCGCTTGCTCGCGCTGCGCCTCACGGGGTTGTCGCTGTACACGCAGAGGCCCTTCCAGCTCTCTTCGTCCAGCGGCTTGCCCGTCTTGAGGCTCTTCGTTTCGAACGTTCGGCGCACCTTGGCGCATTGCCCACAAAGCGGCCTCTCGCCGTCGCAGCGCAATTTACGCTCCCGGCACCGCCCGCAGGCACGCCCGGGGCCCAGGTGTCGCCCAATTGACTCGCTCAGCTGCAGTGACGTGTCGGCGGCGGCGCCACCACCACCTCCATGGCTGTGGCTGATGCTCTGGTCGTGATGATGGGGATGCTGCTGGAAGCTCTGGCCGAAGCTGTGGTCGTGCACAGGAGTGGAGGAGAGTGGACCACCTTCGGTGCCGTTCAGGCTTGGCGTCCCTTGTAAGGCGGCGTGCGCCGCATGTGCCGGCGTGCCGGGAAGCGGTACGTGCGAGTTGACTTCTGGATGATGCTGTTGTGCATGTCCAAAGTGGGGATCATAGCTTTGCGAGCCAGAGCCTTGCGCATGCTGCTGCTGGCGCTCTGAAGTCTCCTGCTGTTGCTGTTCGGCCACGAGCGCCTCCTCGGCTGTCGGGGGTGGAGGCGGCGACACGATGTCTTCGCGACCACTTCGGCTTCTTGGCTGCTCCTGCTGCTGCTTGCCGTGTTGTACATGGCTGTGGCCATTGCCATTTTGCTGGTGCTGGTGCTGCGACAGGCCAGCTGCGGCAACTGCGGCAGCAGCAATGGCCGCCTCTGCAGCTGCCGTGTCTTCAAGATGGGAAAAATCGCCGCTGGCGCCGGACATGCTGTCTAGGATGGCTCTGCGGCTACCGTGGCTGCTGCTGGCGGGGGACTAGACGCGTTCGCGGCGGATGAACAAGATAAAACGTGCTGCTGAGCGCGGCGGATGCAACGCAATCTGGGCTCGGTCCTCACTCGCCTGGCACTGGCATCCCACGCTGCAGCTGGCTATGACTGGCTGGCTGCCGCAGCGTGATGCACCTGGCGGTGGCCGTGCTGCGTAGATGGCAGAGTGGTCGTCGCGGATGGCGCGAGGGCTGATCGAGAGTACAGAGATTGGGAGCGCGTTGAGTAGGGTGAGAGGTGGTAGGTCATATGGGGGAGTTGCGGGTTGTACTCTCTCTTCTATGATGTTGTGCGCCGAATTCCGAAAAGCGAATTCCGTCACAAAAAGCGAACGCTCACCCTAAATACAGAATGATAGACGCGCGATGCACCGCGCTTCTGGCCACGGCTACTCGTATCTGCTAGCCAAACAAACGTATCTCACACAGCCCAGCCCAACCTACCCAGCCCTACCCAGCTGGGGTGGCAGGGGGCCAAGCAGCTCCCCGGCAATGCCTGGCTATGCTATAGAGGCACGCCGAAGCACATCAGCACAGCGAATATGTATGCAGAGGGTAGCGTTCGAGGCAGGCAACCCCTGCACGATTGCAGCAAAGTAGGGTTGTGCATATTCCCTGTGTATCGTCCGTCATCGGAAGAAAGAGACAAAGTCTCTGACGTGCGACCCTTTTCTATTTTTTTCTCTTTTTCTCCTGTCAGAGGTTCGTGTCGCGTGTCCTCTCGCCCTTCATCAGAGAGTGGGCTGCACCTAGCCACCGCTCTATCCTGCACTCCCAGTACCACAGCCACTTGGCAGCCCGACGTGGGCGGCAGGGGAAGACTTAGGGCTCTGTTGCTTCAGAGCGCCTCTCGCGAGAGCAGTGAGAGGCTGGGAGAGAAAGTGAGAGAGGGAGAGCGGGCGCGCGCGTCTTGGCTCGCGTCACTCGCACTCACTCTCGCCTCAGAGACGAGGGCGACCGTGTCGAAAAAGACTCTGGACGAGGCAGGGAGATACAGAATAGACAGGTGGCCCTCCACGCACCTGTGCATCACGCATGCTGCTCGGCGCGTAAAGGACACGGGCGAGACAAGCATCTGCAGTTTATACGACCAAGGCGACCGCCGGCTAGTGTGCACTTGCGAGCGTGGGACAGCAACTGCAGAACATGATGGTCGCGGCTCCCGCACTCGCTCAGTCACCACTGTCTATGTCGCCGTCGGCGTCATGGTCACGCGCCAAGCAAGCGCCCAGCCAAGCCGGCTTTGACGTACACGGTGGCGGCGGCAACAGCGGCAGTCCGAACAAGAAGAGGCGGCACAAGGAGCCATTCGCGCCAGACAGCGCAGGCAGCAAGTCGCAGGATAGCGTCAGCAGCAAGCGCATCGACTCCAACCATCCTCAGAGTCAGAATGCCAAGAAGGACGTGACGGCGTCGCTCAAGACGCTCGCCGCGCTCGACGAGCTGCTCCATAACCCCGTGCGGTTCGTCAAGACCCGGCGCATAGCCGGCAGCTCGACTTTTGCCAGCAGCGGCAGCAACGGCAAAGCACAAGAGGGCGATGGTGCGGCAAGCACACAACAGCAGCCGGGCCTGTTGCTCGGCCTCAAGAACCTCATACCCGTCAACCTGCCCTATTTTATAAACGGAACCGCCAGCGTCAACGGCCAGCCGACAGCCGCCACCACTCAGGCGCACGACACAAGGGCTCTGAACGGCACGTCAAGGGGCAAAGGGCGAGCGACGGCCGACGATGCGGCTACGGAGCCGTTCATCGACCTCTGGCCTTACCCACTTGCCATGCGCTTCCCCAACTCTGCGCAGGTCAGCACGGGCCTTGGAAACCACGGTGGGTACTCGCGCATCCGCAGCACGGTGGATGCGGGGAAATAATAGTTCTGACTCACGCCGTCTGTTGTGTCCACTTCGCTCGCATACGCACCCTCTCGTGGAACATGACGCAGGTAACACCTGCTACATGAACTCGGTCCTCCAAGCTTTGCTGCACACGCCGCCGCTAGCCGACATTCTGCTCAACCGACAGAAGCTCGCCTTCCTCCACTCCCTCGCCTCCACCATGAAAGACGCTTCGCCCACCACGTCGCCCGTCAGCCCCGGGCCGGCCGCGTTCCGAGGGCGTGCGCGCATCCCGTCAGCCTCAGCAGCGGTGTCACCGCAATCGCATGGCGCCAGCACGCATACCTTTGACCCGCTCGCATCGCTCGCACGCCTCGCAGAAGCGACCCTCGTCCGGCGGCAGCAGTCAGCTGGCGCTGGTGCCGGTGCCGGCACGGGGGGCAGCGGCAACAGGCCGATCTACCCACGGGCCTTCAACGACCACCTGCCGCTCTTTGCCAAAGGACTCCGTAGGGGAAGGCAGGAGGACGCGCACGAGTTCCTTCGCTTGCTCCTCGAGGCACTGCAGGCCAAGTGCATCGCTGGATTGCCGCCACAGCCACCCTCGTCCGTGACGGCGTCCTCGTCGCCCATCCGAAAGCCGGCCACCGCTGCTGGCGAGCCCACGGCGGAGGCGAAGGCGCGCGCACGTGATGCGACGATCAAGAGCTCCACATTCATCAACCGCATCTTCGGCGGGCGCTTCAGGAGCAGGGTGACGTGCGTCTCGTGCAAGCATCCGAGCGATACGTTTGACGCATTTCTCGACATCTCACTCGACCTCAATGCGCGCGCTGCCTTCCCCAGTGGCGGTGGCGGAAGGACGAGAGGAGGCGGCGGCGGCGCGATGAGGCCAATCAGCTCCGTCGTCGATGCGCTTAGGCAGTTCACACGCGCCGAGCCGATCGGCGGCGGGAGTGGCGCGTCGCAGGCGGACAAATACAAGTGCGAGAAGTGCAAGCGGCGCGTGGACGCCATCAAGCAATTCACCGTCGACGTCGTCCCACCGATCCTGACAGTGCAGCTGAAGCGCTTCAGCTTTACCGGCCGCAAGATCACGCGGCCAGTCGCCTTCCCGGAGCGCCTCGATGTCGGGCCATTCATGTCCGAGCCGCCGGCGCCGGGGACAAGCAAGCGCCGCGGCTGCATGTATGCGCTTTACGCTATCATTCACCACCATGGCGGCGGGCCGAGCAGCGGGCACTACGTTGCCAGCGTCAAGGACGCGCATGGGCGTTGGGCGCGCATGGACGATGATCTCGTCAGCAGGAACCATAAGCTCGATCTCGACGACCCGAGCGCATATATTCTCTTCTACATGCGTGAGACCGACCAGTCCCCCGCTGAGGGGCCGAACGCGGCGCTTGGCAAGATTGCGGCAGCAGCAGGAGCGGCGGCGAGCAACCACAATCCACTGCTCCGGGCAATCGGCGCCATTGAGGTACAGCGGCAGTCGGATGGGCTGAAGCGCAAGCTCGCAGACACGGAGCACGACGCTGCGCTCCCCAATGGAGAAGGAGGTGGTGCAGGAGTCAAGAAGGTGCGGCAGGCGTCAGCATACGTCGACGATCTCCTCACACCCGCAGCAGCATCCACCGGCGACCCATCCGCGCCGAACTTCTTCGGCGGGCCGAGCGCAAGCAGTGAGAAATTCCACAAGCCGATTGACTTCGCGCCCCCCTCGAAAGTGCGCACTAGTGACACGAATGGGCACGCGTCCTTGTCCTCGCCTGCCCTCGCGCGCGCAGCACAATCAAGTGCCAAGGTAAATGGTGCCGCGGGGGCAGCATGCTGGCTCCCGTCTAGCGGTGCCAAAGGCACGCCGCGCAGGATCGCGTTGAACGGGAGCGACGATGATAGTAGTGCGGCAGACGATGAAGATGTCGGCATGGCTCTCGAGCGCGACTCAGCCCTGGGCTTCAGCGGCGTCGAGCACGCCGGCGCTGCTGCAGGAAGCGAGGACGAAGATCAAAGCGAAGAGGACGGCAGCGCTCGCGACAATAGCAGCGACGATGACTACAACATCGAAGACTCTGTCGCTGACGACGATGACGATGATGAGTTCTTGCCAGGTAGCAAAGCGAAAAGTACGAAGGGCAGCAAAGTCATCGCTGGCGGTGATGGCAAGAAGCAACGCAGGCGAAGGCGTAGTACTGGCAACAAGAAGCCCGTGCATGAGCAACAGCAACAGCGCGGTAAAGAAGCGCCTGGTCAGGGGCAACCTGGGCCGCGCTTATTCAACGGCCGCAGTCTGAGCGTCCGGCAGCGGGGCAGCGGGTTGCACAGGGGCATGCAGAAGCGGCCCTAGAGTGCCACATACAACATACAATTTGTCACGTTCAACCTTTGCACCTTGAAAGCAGTAGATCATCATTGCAGAGCAATTCAAAGCATTGGCGCGCACACCGCGCAAAGGTGGACAATCATGCTGTGCACCTGACTGAAAGCCGGTACGCATGGGCTAAGGTCGCTCGGGCGACGCGAATCGGCAGCGTGAGCCGTGTCCGCTTGTCTGTCTACGAGACTTTATTTCCGCATGAGACGACAGTGGCTCCGAAAAGTACAAGGCCTGCGCCTCTCGCATGCATGCGGTGCAGAGACAGAATCAGTACCCAGCAGCACCGGGCGCATTCTCGCCTTCCTCAGCGAGGTTCAGGTAAATCTCCTTCATCCTGGACACGTCCGAAGCGCCAGCGGGGGCTTTGGAGATGGTCTTACTGTGGGCGTTCTGCAGTTCAAGAAGCTTGTTAACCCGCTGCCATGTCGTGCCCTCGGCCAAGTCCTTCTCTCGCTGTGCCCGGAACACCGCTTCATTCTCCCTGTAACGAAGGAAAGAGAAGAGCAGGACAGATTTCCGTTGTGACGCTTAGAGTCAGCGAGCTGTTCTCAGGGCAGAGCGAAGCCCTTGGACGGTACAAGACGTACTTGTTCTTTGCAATGGTCTTCTCCTTCTTTGCGTTGTATTCTTCATAGAAGGTGTCAGTCTCCTTCTCCGCCCGAGAGATGGCCTCTCCCTTCTTTCGTTCAGCGAGCGCATTTCGCGCTGCAATTTCGTCTGCTTGCTTGCTGCGCCACTCGCTGCTCCCGAGCAAAGATGGTATGATAATGCGATGAGCCAGGTTATGGAGAGGTAGCAAATGATCGTTCGGGCTCACCGGATGGGTGCTGGGTCCTCGCCACTGTCATCATCGTCACCGCCATTTGAATTTGCCCGTGGGTTCATCGTTGATGGCTGTGATGAGAAGCCATTCTAATATAGAAGAAGCGTGTCCATGCCACGCCCAAGTCAATAACAAGGGGCGTTGCACGGATGCCACGAGAAAGTTGTTTGAATGCATCCGAACTCACAGAAGTCGCTGCTGGCTCAGTTGCCGGAACTGGCGTGTCGAGGTCAGGGTCGTTGAAAGCAGGGTATTGGCTCTCGAACTGAGACTTCTGCTTGTCCTCTTCACCATCGAATCCGAACAGATCTCCAACAACACTCTGGGCTGGTGCTGGCGCCGAAGCAGCAGGCCCAGAGAAAGCATCGTCTGCGCCATCCAGCGCCGGAAAGTTACTGGCGCTCCTTTCAAAGTCGTCCGCGGTATTTGAAGCAGCACCGCTGAACGCCCCTGCCTGACTGATCAGGTCATCTGCACCTCCTAGCGCTCCGAGCGCTTGCCTCTCACGCTCAAGGAAGTCGGCGGTGGGGTCGGAAGCGGCGCCGCCTACTGGCTGCGGGTCAAAGTCGAAGGACATCGTGCTGAACTTCTGACTATTCTCTTTGTCTACAGCGATTATTAAGGCCCCTTTGACGTTGAAGGCAACGCGAAGAGAGTGCAGTAGGCCTGTTCAACGATGAGAAGCCAGAGGTGTTGAGATGATGGAACACGATGATGCTTTGGTTCCGGCGCGTATCCGTGCTCAGCCTCTCTCATCCAATTAAGCGCGCCACTACGCCACTATTAAGTTCCCAACTGCCGCACACAACTACAGCATTGCACTTAGCACAGCTTACAGACAAGCTTCCAACCTTCGCACACTGTTGCTGAATCGATACTTCTCGACGGCATCATCCAATGCAAGGTGTCTCCAGAGAAGTGACAAGTACTACCTACCCTCGATAATGGACTACCCACTATAGGCTGCAGCGAGAGGATAACGCACCACATCTAAACAGTCAGGAGCCGGTGAAAGCAGCGTGCACAGAAAAGCCGAATTCTCCCAACTCGCTTGCGAGAGAGAAGCTTTTGTATAGAGTACAATGCATATGCATGAAAGCCTAGATGATGCCTACACGAACGGTGAACGCTCGTTGTACCACCGGCGCGCCGCTTAGAAGCGACCGACTGCATCGAAGCAAATTTGGAAAAGAGGTCAGCTGGCGTAACCCAAATTACATCAGAGCTACTAAAAGTGCCAACTCACACTGCTTGGCAGCCCTCTCGATAGCCTTGTTCTTGGTCACCTTGAGAACGTTGAACCTGACCGTCTTGCTCAACGGCCTGCACTGACCGACGGTGACCTCATCGCCGACGTCGACACGGAATGCAGGGCTGCAGTGTGCTGCAAGGTTCTTGTGCCTCTTCTCGTAACGGTTGTACTTGGGGACAAAGTGGAGGTATTCCCGACGAATGATGATGGTGCGCTGCATCTTGGTGGAGACGACACGACCCGAAAGGATACGGCCACGAATAGAGACGAGACCGGTCCATGGGCACTTCTTGTCTGCTCGCACGGTGACCGGGAAGGAACACGTATCAGCATTCCTACCATTGCAACCATCCTTTAGAAGGCCGTCATCCTGCTGCAATAGACCATCAATTGCCCCGCGTGCAAAGTTATCGGCTTGACCTTCCAACAGATCGGCTCTTCGGTAAAGTATGCCCCGACTTCGAGCGCGTTCCCACAAAGACCTCATGAGAAGGTTGCCCGCTCGGTTTGCGCGCCACCTGTGGCACAAAACTCGTATCTTCTGTGAAGGCTCCCCTAGCCGGCCGCATGCCATGCCTCGACGTTACCCACGAGCCACCTAGCCCTCGTCATTTTTGGAGCCAGAAACTCCATTTGCCAATCGGCAAGCAGCAGGATGACTGGGGACGTGGTTGAATTTGCCACTCACCAATGTAGTTGCCGTCAATCGCCGCTCGCGGAGTCTTGAAACCGAGGCCGACGTCCTTGTGCCACCTCTTGGTTCGGGTGCTGACCTTCTTACCCCCAACGAGCTTAGTGTTGAGGAAGATGGGCTGCTTTTGGAAAGCACGCTCCGTCTGCACACCGAGTTCGACTTTGGACATTTTGGCGACTGTCGATAAATCTGGTGGAAAGAGACTTGGCGTATGTCAGTAATCTTCGGCGGAGGCAACGAAGGACTTGAGAAAGGCGCAGAGATGTGCACTGTTCCCAGAGGCGGTATTGGTGATTCCTGCAGCCACCCAATACTTCGTATCCCCATCTAATAAGCTACTATCGCATGCCATATGCATGTTTTGGCCCGAATACCGTGCAACCTAAGGGTATGGTCGAGCCCACCCTTCGCGATCATCATACAGACTTCCATTCGCTGTGGCTTTCCCTGGCACAGCCAAGTTGGCCAGCAAAGCGTCCCACGCGGTCTCATGAGCCTGCGTCTGCGCCATGGTGCACCGAATGAACGGTGCAGATCAAATCACGAACGATGGTGGCATCACTGTCGGACGGTTGCTCGTGTCTCCTGATGACATCCTCCGAACAGAGCTTCCAGCTCCAGCCTTCATACCCGTGCCAGCTACCGCAAAATCCTCCGCACCGATCCCACCTCTGCTTCTCTCTGCACCCTCCTTTCAGACATGAGGATGCTCACCTGTCGATGTCGAGTTGCCGTCAATATGTGGGTGATGGGCTTGGGCGTGGGCTAATGCTTCAAAATGGAACCTTTGAGCTGAAATCAATCGAGGTTGCTAGCATTCCACGCGTGAGGCTTCGACCGGGGTGGCACGGCGGCTGCGGGCGGAAGGTGTGGATAGCCATGGCTGCGGCGACCATTTGGGCGCAATAATTTGCCTCCTCGCAGTTCCGCCCCCCAAGCAAGCCATTCGCCGGACCACAAGCACATACTTCTAGAATTCCACGCAGGTTGCTATCGCCAATTTCGCCTGAAGTCCAAGCAAAGTCTGACTGAGACGGTTTCTAAGTCAACTCTGCCGTCGAAGAAGCAGCATTCCTCTCTTTTCGATTCACCTTCATTCTAAAAACCAGCTCAAGATGTCTGACGTCGAGGAGACCCCCGCCGACATTCCCCAGGAGGAAGTCGCTGCCAACGCCGACGATGCAGCTCCGGCCCCGAAGGCTGCCATGAAGATTGAGGACGCTCTGCAAGAGGTCCTCAAGAAGGCGCTTATTCATGACGGTCTCGCCCGTGGTCTCAGGGAGTGCACCAAGGCCCTCGACAGGCGCCAGGCCCACCTGTGCGTCCTCGTCGAGAGCTGCACCGAGCAGGAGTACCTCAAGCTCATTGAGGCTCTGTGCAACGAGCACAAGATTGACTTGCTCAAGGTCAGCGACGCCAAGACTCTAGGCACGTGAGTAGTCTTTGACATTCGTAGGATTAGTCCAAAGGCTTGCGCGACACTGAGACATCTCGCTCATTTGCGTCACTTTTGTTCAGCTGGGCCGGTCTTTGCAAGATCGACCGCGAGGGCAACCCGCGGAAGGTCGTCGGCTGCAGCTGTGTCGTTGTCCGCGACTACGGCGAGGAAAGCGAGGGCTTGAACGTTCTGTTGGAGTACTTCAAGTGAGTAACTAGCGCAATTTGTTGATTCAATGCACTCCTGTCGAATCGATGCATCAGGAGGGATAGGAGCTTCGTTGCTCAGGGTAGATGTTGTCAGCTAGGCGGAGACAATGGAACGGGGTCATATAAGGATGACAGAACAGGACTCCCTCAACCGAGACCTGTCAAAGGGTCACATGGCGGAGAACCCCTTAACCGGAATCATTATAACTTGTCTGATCATCACACGGAGGCAAATATGGTGGAAGGTGGAAAATAAAGGGATAGGTCGAGCACCAGCACTTCATACTAGCATTTTCAAGATGCACAGGGCTAAATGTTGACCACCTTTTACTTCTTGCATCGCTCTCGAACTCTTCAGGAACCGCTAATTGCTTCGCCATCTTCTGTAGCATACTTTTCGCGCGGCTGGCTAAACGCTTTGCATGCGTGGATGCGATCAAAAGACGAATCCTCTTGAACTTATCGTTTCTACAATCTCTTGTGCTATTCTCCAATGTACTTGGGCGCTCGCTTCTCTGCGAATGCCTTAAGGCCCTCTAGCCTGTCCTTGGTATGCATCACTGTGTTGTAGCAGGCTCTCTCAAAGTCTAGGCCAGTCTCTCTGAAGTGATGAGAGGGAGATAAAAGAGAGCGCGTGAGCAACCTGTGCCGCGGCGCGATTGAAGCCATCTGTGCCTTACTCACGTGTCCATCGCTTGGCCCTTGTCGATCGCGAGTTTGGCTGCGCGCACAGCGAGCGGTCCATTCTTTGCGATCTGTTGCGCGATCTCCAACGCCTTGTTGTACGCTGATCCACACTGCACGTCGTCACTATTGTTGTCACTGTTGGCTGACGCGAGATAATCCACAAGACCGAGGTTGTGCGCTTGTGCTGCTGTCAGCAGTCGCGCGGTATAGATTAGGTCTTTCGTGCGCGATGGTCCGAGCAGGCGGGTCATTCGCTGTGTGCCGCCGGCCCTGCAGCGAATGCAATAGGGGTTTGGTGCAAGGGATTACAGGACAAGGTATCAGCCTACATCCATGCGTGGAGTGCATCCACTGGTGGTAAAGGAACACGAACTCAATCGAAAAACGCACCCTGGGATGATGCCCAACTTTGTCTCTGTCAGACCGAGGCCTTTGACGTCCTCGCTTGCAATTCTCAAGTCGGCGCACAACGCCAGCTCCATCCCGCCGCCCATCGCGAGGCCGTCGATGGCCGCGATAGTCGGAACCGGTAAACGCTCGATGCCGGAAAAGGCAGTACGGAGGTCAGCAAGAAATACATCAACCTGTGCGGGTGAGAATTTTCTCCGCTCCTTGAGGTCTGCACCGGCGCAGAAGGCAACGCCGGGAGCGGACGTTCGGATGATGAGCGCTCTTGCTTGGCTGTGGAAAAGCAGGAGGCGGCGAATCGTGAGGCAATTAGTAGTCCTACCACAAGCCGACAAACTGGATGGAGCTAGGATACACACCGATCGAACCGAACCTGCTTGACGGCTTCGAGCAACTCATCTAGCATGCGTCGGCTGATAGCGTTCCTTGCTGCTGGGCGGTTGAGCGTGAGCGTGCGAATGCCATCATCTTCTGCCCCAGCTGAGGCGGAGCTGAGGACGGCATGCGGCTCTCCGTTCGGGTGCACTGGCGCCGAAAAAGCTCGCACAGAAACACGGGGCACGCAGTTTACGTAGCAACGTAGTTGTGGCGGTCTTGGATGCATCCGAAGTTGCACCTGAGAATACGCTCGCGCTTGTTGTTGCGTTGCAGTCTGTAACCCAGCATGCAGCGCCGTCGAAGCGGAGACGCGTGCTGGAGGCGCACAAGCTTGGGCCCGCATCGCCGATCTTGCTGATAGGAACGCCATTTTTTTCAAAAGAAGCTGCTTCACAAGGCAAGCTGACAATGATGGCAGCAAGATACCATATGCTTGTCAGAAGTAACAAGTGTAAAAAGAGAATACAGATGGCGTCTTTATCGCAGACCAAGGAGCTTGTGGAGCGAGCTTACGGTTGCGGCAATAGCCGAGGGAGTGAGGTATATGTGGTGGAGTGCCCGCCGCTTCTTCCGAGTCCCGAGTTCCGCGGAGACGCTCTTTCGATTCATATATATATATGTAGGATGATGGTCCAGGGTACAAGACAGAACTCGAGGCTTCAACATACATCCCACCCGTCGCCTTGATCACCTGATAGCATACAGCCGCATCGTCATCGTCATCCAAGAGAGAGTGGAAGGATCAATTTGTTGACGTGTTGAAGCTCGACAGGCAGGCAGAAAATAAGCTCTTGGAGAGTTGAATGTATCTCAACCGCCACCTGAACTTCCCACATCCTCTTGTGCAACGGATATGTTAGCATCGGCGCTGTTCGATGTTTGGTGCATAATCAGATTGAAGGACCGGATTTTTGCACTGTACAGATAGTCATTCTTAGAAATGTAACGACAGACATCGGTCGTGGCGGCGCCAACAACACGATGGCCGAGCCGGCAAGCCCTCCTCTCTCTCCAAACGAGTTGCACGCCACCGGCACGCACACTAACCCTCACACAGCGACGGCGATTCCGAAGACGCAGAGACCGGAAGAAGCGAGGCGGAAATTCCGTTCGCGAATATCGAATGGGCGAAAGATGATGCTCGCATTTGGGATGCTGAAGATGATGCAAGTGGCGGGTAAGTCGAGCAAGGGTGAACTGCTGGCAAAGGAGGTGTCGGCAATTTCCAGACACATGAGCTAGGGGGCCTGAGAGAGAAGCTAGGAAAAGTGCTCCCAAAAGGTCAATTACAAATCGATAGCGTGGTACTCAGCAAGAGAGCATGACTCGTTGACAGGATCAACTCCATTTCCGTTGGCTTTACGCATTTAGCTCTACACGATAGACCTCATTGACAGGTCTCCAGAGGATTTTACCCAGCTCACCACTGCATCATACTGTCTTCGAAAAGTCGTTTTGAATATATACAGTCCTATGAAGTGCCAAAGCTCTCCGTATTAGAGTAAGCATCACAACTTGCTCTGCTTGTCATCGTAGCCCTTGACGCGTTCCCTAAGCACGTTCTTCTGCACCTTGCCCGTGCTTGTCTTCGGTAGCTCGTCGACGATCTCAAACCACTGCGGCACAGCGAAGCCGCTCATGCGGGCTTTGCAATGCGCTCTGAAGCTCTCGTGCATCCTTGCAGTGGCAGCGGCGCCGCTCTTGACGTTCGCGTAGCCGCCCTCACGCTGCAGTGCGCACGAGTTGAGCACTACGAACGCGTGCCCGGACTCCGACCACTTTGGGTGCGGCCGCGCGATGAGTGCGCACTCCAGCACATCCGGATGCGCAGCCAGCTCCTGCTCGACCATCAGCGACGACACGTTTTCGCCGCCAGAAATGACCAGGTCTTTGCCGCGGTCGAGGATGGCGACCTCGCCGCCGGGATGGCGCACGGCCAAGTCGCCCGTCATGAACCAATTGTCCTTCATGACCCTGCTGGTGGCCGCGGCGTCTTGGAAGTAGCCGAGCATGACAAGGTTGCCGCGCAGCGCAATTTCTCCGAGCTCCTTTCCGTCGCGCTTGACCGGCCGCAATGGGCCGTGCACCTTGGACCAGTCGCCGTCAAAGTCTTCAGGTCGCTTGAAGACGCGCGCCTCGTCGGCTGCAAGGAAGCCGTGACCCTGGCGCGCCATCAACCGAGCTCGTTCATCGACATTGAGCGACTTCCACTCTGGGTCCGGATAGCGCTGAACCAGGGGTCCCTGTCGCGCCGAATACCAGGGCTATCAGCTACATTCACACGCGCGCGTGAGGCTCTATCGTCTAGCGGCTTACATAACTTTCCGTAAGCCCATAGACATGAATAGGCTCCAGCCCGAGCGCCTCCATCTTGCCCAGCAGACTTGCAGTCGGCGCACTCGCGGCCACGGCGACACGTACGACGCCTCTTCCGTCCACGTTAACTTTCTTGGCGTCCGGGTGGTGGACAATCGCAAGTTGGACAGTTGGCGCGCCGCAGTAGTGCGTGACGCCTGAATGCGTAAGCGCGTGCCAGATCACGTCATAATCCACCTTGCGCAGGATGTAGTGCGTTGCAAATGCTGCGTTGATCGCCCAGACGCTATTAACATGGGTTTGAATTTCAGCATGGGTCTGTGCCTCAGAGGGTAGGAGTGCAGCCACTCACTATGTCCAGCCGCAAGCGTGGAAAGCAGGCAGCACCCATAGATAGACGGAAAACCGGTCGATCTTCGACTCATATGCTAAGTAAGAGTTTCAGGGATTCAGAAAGCCGAATTATCAAGCACTAGAACATCAATCGAGTGACACTCACCATTGGAAAGAGCAGCGAGGTAGCTGCCCCTGTGGGTCGTGAGCACACCTGTGGGTACCAGTGGTAGGAAAGAGATGCGTCAGGGTCTATATCCGTAGACTTCTTGTCGAAAGGTAAAAATTCGACACGCACCTTTTGGCCTGCCAGTCGTCCCGCTCGTGTAACACAGCGCACAGGCCTCGTCCTCGTTGCTCGTGACCTCGATCAGCTCCCAGTCCCGGCGTGCCGCATACTCAGGTAAAACCAGGTTCCTGACCGCCTCGAGCTCTTTTCGCTGCACCTCTTCCCAGTACCGCCTTCCCTCAGCCAAAAATCCCTCATAGGCATCGGCGATGGACCCCGCGCGTCCGCCAGTGTCGTGAGAGACGATCACCGCCACTCCCGCCTTGCCGCCGTCCAGATGCGGGTCGCGTGGGACGAGGTGCTCGAATTCCGAGTCGACGAGGATGGCGCGCACGCCGGCATGCGAGAGAACGTAGCGGACTTCGGCCTGTGTATTTCGTATGCTGTGGTTTTTTAGATGAAAGGAATGGTGGAGATCAGTCAGTATGGTGCACCCGGATTGGTGTGCCCGCATGGAAACAAACGCACTTGATCGGCACGATGATGCCACCAGCGGCGAGGATGCCGTTGTGCGCTTCAAGGATGAGGGGCGTATTCGGCGCAATCACCGCAACCTTCTCACCCCTCTTCCAGCCAGGTAGACGGTTGATCGCGAACGTCAGACTCAACGTCCTTGCGGCCCACTGTGAGTAGGTAAAGCGATAGCCCTTCTCTGGGTGCACGAGCGCAAGCTTGTCCGGAACGATCAGCGCCGCGCGGAGGAGGAAGTGCAGAGGAGAAAGCGGCGTGCGATGGTGTGGAATCGAGGCGGAGACCGTTAGGCGCAGGACAAAATCGGCGGGGGGCTGAGAGGAGTCCGGTGGTATGTACGTCGCCATGTCGAGCGGGGTGGTGGCCATCTTGCTGAAGGTCTTCCTTTATCTTTTCCTCTTTTGTGCAGCAAATCGGTGGACGTGGAATAGTCTTGCAATTACGGGTGGTGTTCTCGATGCAGGATCAGGATCCCTTCGTCGCATATGCTGGCAAGCTAGCCAATGGGCAGGTCGAGCGTGCGAAGGAGAATTGCTCTCTATAAAACTCTCAAAAGATCGGTCGCACCTTCTCTTATCACCCACCGCTTGGCGTCCGCTGGCTCTAGCCACAAAAGCAGTCGCCGCTATTTCCGCAAGTAGCAATGTGCTTTGGTGTTCCGAGTTCCGTGAGTTGTTGAGTGGGGCCATTCGGGGTCATTCAGCTCTCCGTCTCTTCCCATTAGTCTCGTCCTCCAATCAGCACAAGGTAACCCATGCCCCTCCCTGTCTTCAGCTCGAGCGAGACTTATCTCGCGGCTCACCGAATGCCTTCTGACTTCAGCACCTTTTTGCAACGCATCTCCCTTGCTCTTATCCTACACGCTCTTTGCGCATGATTCTCAGCATCCGACGGAAGCGGTGTCACGCTCGAAGCCATGCCTTTATATCGTGCATGAAGGAGCATAGGAAGTGCTTCCGCCGGAGTCTGATGTTTGAATGTGGCGCACATGGATAGCAGCATAGGCCATGGCGTCATCCACCAGGATGAAAGGTTGGTGAGAGCACCCTCACGCCCCTCTCAAAGGAGGAAGTGTACTTTGGCTACGAATTAGGCCATAAGGGGTTCAGCAGGCTATCAGACCATGTCCCTATGAACCCTGCGTATTAAAGGGTATCGCGGACACTACCACTACACAATCTCTCATCGCAGTGGGCTCTTGCCTCCTGCGCCTATCGCAGGACTGGCCGATCGTTGGGGTGTGTTGCCTCCACTGCCACTGCCACTGTTACTTTTGATGCTCCCACTACCCCCTCGGAGGCTGCCGCCGCCAACAAATGCACTGCTGCTCCTGGTGGAGCTGGTTTTGCGCAGGCCCACAACGCCACCTGCTGTCCCGCCTCCACCACCATTCGGCTCGTTCGCGCTGATGCTGCTTCCAATCACCATCGACGTCGCCCGCCGGTCGCCGCCCTTGCTCGACGCGCCGCTGCTCGAGACCGCCCCGCCGGCGAACTTTGATGTCGCTCCAGCCACGAGGTCACGGATCATGGCGTTGTACGTATCCGAATCGGCCGCATGCGCATCTCGGAGCGTCAGGTAATACGTCAGCAAGGATGAAGTGCCCGTGGTGAGCTGCTTGATCTCTTGTGAGAGGCTGCGTAGATTCGGCAGTGCTTGTAGAGTGAGATGTTCTGCAGGGGAACGTTGGGACGAAAGTGTTCGTGTAAGGAGGGCGTAGAATTGCACCGGTATCGCCCCATGCCTCACCTTCCGAGAGAGCGACAACCTCCTCTGCACGCTTAAGATTGACGTCCGGCATCGGGCCCAGTCCAAGCTCTATTCGTCGCCGCTCAGCCTTCTTCCCGGGGCCTGGACTGCCGTTCCTCGGTGTACCTCCTACGCTTTTCCCGGGGGCCGTCGCACCCGGCGCGAGCGAGCCGCCGGGCCGCTCCCCGCCTGGATCCGATAGAGGCCCTTTCCCTGACGCATCTTTCGTAGCACCGTCGATCTTAAGAGCGAGTGGAGGTAGCGCTTTACGCCCCGCCCCGGCTGGCCCCCCGTCCAGAATTTCGTCCAAATTGATCGGTACGCCGAGAGAGACAAGATGCTCTCGTCTTGTGCGTGACCGTGTCCAGCCTACTGGAGCAAGACTGGGCATCATGGATAGAGTCTCGTACAATTTGCATCTGTATCATGGTAATGGAAGATGAGCACGCTACAAAGGAATTGAGACTCTGGCAGCTTCACTTACAGTTCCTCTGTCACTAGCACCTGGCGCAGGCCGCCGACTTGCCGAATTCCGTCTTTGCTGAGCTGCGCTTCGGCTGCGTCATACAGCGGGTAGCGTTCTCCATCCGGCTCGAACGGTGCCGCGAACAGCTCTCGAAGCTGTGGTATCAGCTCGCTACTCGTGGAGCCTGGCCGCACGTCGAGAGCTCGCTGGCCAAGGATGGCAGTCGCGCTAGCCGATCGAGCCGAGCTGATCGATGCTTCAGTCTGCGCTACTGCAGCGGCTGCTGGTGCAGCACGAAGTGCCGTTGACTCGGCCGCCTGGGCTTGTGCTGCCTCTCCGGAATCAAAGTCGTCGAAATCTCCAAAGTCATCTGCGACCGCTCCAGAAGCATCTCCGCCATTAGTCCCATCCTGAGCATCATCAAAGTCATCAAAGTCGTCGAACCCTCCATCCGTATCCTTCTCTTCCTTCGGAAAACTAGGCCATGTCTCGCTACCCTTGGCAGCATCTTTGGAATGGAGGGCTGGACTTTGCTCAAGGTTGAATGCGGGAGGAGGTTCCAACGGATGGGGCAGCGTGAGGTCTGGCACCTGCTTGTGTATCGCGGCATTCGCACGGGCGAGAGCCACAGGATTTTGGGCGTGGTAGTATGCCAACTCCGAGTCCGGCGTCGTCGGTGCCGTCATCGTCGACAGCTGTAGATCGCTTTTCTCGAGCGGACTTGGCCGCCGATCTGGAGACGAGACCAGGTTCTCAGTTGGCACCGAGCTAAAGGGGGGTGTCGTAATCAGATCACTAGAGTTGAGTGCTGCTGCCGCTGCAAGGGCTGATGGCGGTTGCAAAGGCGCATCGTCAGCGATGGCTGCGATTCGCGAAAAGGTCTGCCGTGGGTCTGCAGTGCTTGGCGTCGCTGGAGCTACGTTCGGTGATGCGATCCCCCAACCAGCGGTGTCAGGAGAGAACAAATCATTTTCTGCAGAACGCGTCTGCTTCCCAGCAGCCAGCTTGGTGCCATTGATGGCTCCATAAGGCCCCCCAGCAGCACGGGAGCTCGTGGACGCCTCGACCGGAGCACCCCAGATGTCAAAAGGATCCTCCATGCCGTCGTATGACAGTAGACAATGTAGAATGCACCGACTGACGAACCCTTTCGACCCGATCACCCTTTTCACGACGTATGCAAGGGATAACGAGGACAAGGGGATGAGAGTAGGTCATCTGCAAGGAATCCTCGTCAGCTTAGCGACCCATGGATGACGAACCAAAGCCTCCTTGGTTGACCTCTCTCGATGGGGTGATGAATTGCGGACCTCTCGGGTGTAGTGTTGGTTCCGCGCTGCATAAGTCTCGCTCAACGAACACCACAGGGTATAGAAAATGCACAGTCTAACTCGCTTGCCATCATCCCAACGACCCGACCCAGATTCAGGCTAAACGTATGAACGACTTAAGGTCCCATTCCAATACGGGCGATCCTGCAGACAGACGGCATCGTCAGTACGACAAGGTGACACGCCTCTTTTAGGATATGCCGAGCTGTGCCACTCAGGAGCAGCGCTGCCTGGGATGGAAGATGCAAGACAGACCGTAGCACACTAGCTTCAAGCATGGACGCCAACAACACCGATAGGAGTGCCGCATCGGTGCGCAGTGAAGAGACATCGTCCGCATCTCTTTGGCCTCCTCCCAGCTCAGAGGTCGCTTTTGTGCGACGGACGCTGCATGCGTCTCTTGGGCATGATGACTCGATCTCCGCCTTGCTGCCTCTCGACCTCCTCGTGTCGCCAGATCCGAGGGAAGATGCCAAGGCGGATGCACTGCGAGCACTCGACCACGAGAGCGCAATGCTTCTAGCACTCCTGATGCGGGATACCGTGCTGCCGTGGTACAGCAAACTTACTCCGGATCGGCAATTGCTGGGTGAAGTGCACCGTATATTGGGCCGGGTCCTCAGGACTGTCACGCAGCGGTTTCAAGCACACGACGAGCCCTCTTCAAGCAGCCAATTGCAGGCCTTTGTCTGCACAGAACTGCCACTTATTTTGCGTAATCATGTCAAAGGCTTTCGAGAGGCCGAAGAGAGGTCTCACTCTGCATACCTCCCTTCATCCGATGGTGCAAGCACCCCTGTTCAAAAGCTTGCCGTGTGCCACGCCGCATCCCACCCCCATCCAGCACTTGCTCCCCAAGGCACGGTGCTTGGCAAGATCTCGCAGCTCTATCTCCGGACCCTGACCGAGTCCCTCCTTGTCTCGTTGCTGCCACCTGAGGACACGGCGCCGGACACGGAGCGCGCTATTGTGCGGGACGTCATCGTCAGCGTGCTCAGGACTGTGCTTGGAAGGCTTAGCAGGCCGTGGTTCATCGTACAAAGCTTGAACAAGGCGCTTGACGCCGCTGGAGTAGCGGACTGGGACACTGAGAAGCAGAAGCTCGTTCGCAACAGTCGGCAGGCTGAGGGAGCGAAGTGCCTTGATGCGACAGACGCCCTGCGGGGTCAAGCGAAAACCGCCATGTTCACGCCAAACTCGCTTGTACAGAGCTTCCTTGCGCTGCTCCAAGCCCTCTTCGTGATGATGGTGCCACATGCTGCCGCCCTCTACTCTGGTTTCTTTGACCTGAATTTCATCACTTCGAGCAGCAAAAGCAGCGCCTCGCGTGCCGGCCACCTGAGGAGCCTCGAGCTGGAGGCCAATATCCCCGGGTTCGACACGGACGTACCAACTGGCGCGCTTCCAGACTTCGCCGAAGGGAAGGGCGACTTTGATATGCTGGGGGAGATCTCCGTATCTGGATTGCGTGGGCGAAGAATGGCGCGAGCGGAGAGACAACAGGCTAGCGAAACGACTGCAATGCTCGAGAGCAGGACGCCAGGTGGCAGGCCTTGGAGCGTTTGGGTGGCCGCGGACACGGAGAGCGCAGCCGAAGTTCAAGCCGACGGTTATCCCATCACAGAAGGGGAGGAGGAGGACATGGGGGATAACTCGATGGAGGGCGTGCTTGCGGCTGCTGCGGACAGTTCAAGGCGGAAGCGTACCAGCATGCGCAACATGGTCAACGGACGTTATCCCCAGCGCACACGCCGGATGCCAACCCACGATTGCCTGCGCAGCGAGGATGCAAAGGAGAGAACCTTCGTGCATGCTTATCTAACCTTTGTCGTCGAGGCATTGTTGCTTAGCCGGACACTAATGGGCCAGGCGATCACGCTGCTGATCCGGCTCGTCGCAGCATTCTCGTCTAGTATGGTGGAGAGGTGAGCCGCCAGGCACGCTGTCCAGACAAGCCGAACGATGCTGATGCTGTGCTTTGCGGACTTACAAACAGGCATATTCGCAGATCCATCAAATCGACGCTGCGCGACACGCCGCAGCTCGCACATGCGCTTCGCGATATGCGCTTCGCCGCGTTTCCGGATGGGCACCTACCGCCTTCGCTTCCTGATCCGGACGATGCGCAGCAAGCAGCCAACTGGATGCGCCTGCGCCAGCGCGTGCTGTATTGCGCCCCGGCATTCGTGCGGGGCCTGCTCCTCTCACGCGACCCGGAGCAACAGTTGGAGTGCGTGACAAACATCCTGGCCCCCTTCTGTGCCCCCGAGGCAGCCGGGCCGAACACGCACCTGGCGCTCACGCTCTTCGAGCGGATTGCTGCCGTGATCGAGCCCCCACTGCTCGCAAACGAGGAGCAGCCAGTAGAATGAAGACAAGGAGGCGGCACCTATGACAGAGGCGAATGTCACGCGTCTATGTATATACCCCATCTCCTAAGGAGTCGCAAATGAGATATACTTCAATTCCTTGACGTTTCCATAAGCGCCAGCCGGATGCCCTGGGAGGTGAACAATCTGCGGGACAGTCGCTTTTCTTCTTCTCCTTCTTTATTTGGTAATTGGCTCGATCGTGTGATTATACACTCGGACGCCTGTGGACCTTGAGTGACTACTGATGTCCTGGAGGTCTTGCATCAATGAATGACCAGAGGCGAGGAGCAGAAGATAAATGATCTATTGGCGTGGATACAGCGGCGGCACGTGACCGATCTGATAACATATGACTGTACACAACTATCGTGTCCCGGGTCTGGCGAATGCTTTACAGAAGCAACTCGCCAAATGACAGTGCAGGTAGAAAATATGTATCTGAGCAAACTTTGTCTCCTTCTTTCTGCAGAGTACTTTACACGAAATTCTATTTCTTTGATTTCAAATCCATTCTCTGGCTTGGATTGGGCTGGTACCGCATTAATTCACTTCGCTGGACAGTCGCGGATCAAGGCCAAGAAGCCAACATCGTCCCTCTGTCAATGTCGAGTAGCCTACACGATAAGGTTCTTTCAAAGAAGGAAAGGTGAATGTTGTATGTGAGACGTTGTCAGTCAAGGCTGTAAGAAAGAGAGGCAAGAGAGACAATTGACAGTGAGAGTGACGACCAACTGACCTGGTTGGCAGCCACATAGA
>NW_013546864.1:0-27245 GCF_000711695.1 Tilletiaria anomala UBC 951 | reverse complement strand
TCTGAGTCCGACTCGGCGACATCCTGAGGAGCAGGTGTGGGGGCGCGCTTGTTCATGGCCGTGCCCATTCTCTGACCCTCACCTTGGCGCTGACGTTCCTCGTCCTGGCGCTGACGTTCCTCGTCCTGGCGTTGACGTTCCTCATCCTGGCGTTGACGTTCCTCATCCTGACGCTGGCGCTCGCGATCCTGGCGCTGACGTTCCTCGTCCTGGCGCTCCTGGTCCTGGTTGCCGCCCTGGCCTTCGAGTTGCTGGTTCAAGTCCGATTCAGCGGCATTGTTCTGAGGCACAGGAGCAGGAGCGGGGACAGGCGAGCGCCTCTCCATGTACCGATCATAGCAGCCGCGCCTTTCGTAATCGTATCTGTAGCGCCTGTCGCATTCGTCCCTGTACCTTCCGCGGTGCCCATATCTGCCGCGATGCTCACGCTCACGTCCGTTGCGGTCATTGCGGCCACCCCTGTAACGGCCAGAGTTGAAGTCATTCTGAGGAGCGGGCGCAGGTGTGCGCTTGAAGAACTCGACGGGCTTGCTCCCTTGTATCATACCGACGTTGGCCAGGGGCTCACGCTTCCAGTGGCCATAACCATGCCCTTTGCCGTGGTCGTACTTTCCGTCGTGCTTTCCATGATCGAAATGCACCCCCCTGTGCTGCTTGCCATGGCCTTTTTCATAGTAGGTTGTTTATAGGTAACAGTGTCAAAACGAGGCGCTTTGTCAGAGGCTCAATGAAGCTAGTACTGTCATCAATTAACTTGCTCACCGTAATCGAAACCATGTTTGCCACCAGGTGCAGCGACAGCAGACGTAGCACCGCTGATGAGTACCAGGGCGGTAGTGACCAGAAGGGTTAAGCTCTTGACGCTTTTCATGGTGGCTAGAGGAAGATGGAGGCAGTGGAGGAGTGAGGTTCGTTGGCGATGAAGAAGTGCTTGGTGGTTCGGTAGTTGCAAGACTTGAAAGAGCCTGTGAGAAGACAAGGAAGTTGGGGGTTAAGGGGGATGCGACCAAGCGATCTTATATACCCATCGAAAACCTCAAGATGGGGTCATAGCAATCTCCTGAAGCATGAAAGAATCTTCATTTTCTGCCCTCTACGCTCTCACATTCGCGAGATCACGATGGTGAGAAGATGCAGATTGAAGCATGCACTTCGTGCTGCAACAATCATTTGTCTGCATCTGTCCATTCCAGCACGCTCATGTTGATCAGCAGACTGTTGTAAGATGCTTCAGCGAGGCTAATGACGAGTGAGCGGTAAGCTTGATAGACAACCGTAGACTGGTGAAGCACCTACTCGTAAAAATTCACGCAACGAACGAGGGACAGTGGGTCGGGCTGTCGCCAAAGATGTGAGCGGATTATGAATGTGGCCTCAACTATCAGTGTTGCGCGACCGCCAGGGTCGACAAAAACAAGCGATGATCGAGCAGAGAAGGGGCTCGAGTCAATAGCAAACAAAGGGAAGGACGCACTTGGTGAAGGTAGGGAAGGGGCATGGACGATGCAAATGGTGTGAGCAAGCAGGGTCCGTGAACAATGGTGATACTAATGATAGCAGCGGCACCCCCATTGGGAACGAGGTGTTACACACGATCCTGCTGTACCATGAAAGTTGCGGAGCCTCAAGAAGGTAGGTTACTCCAGTCGGGGAAACGAGAAAGCGCCAAGTGATGGTGTGTGCCATTTGATCCCTTGGCGGGTGGGCAATAGGCGTCCGCACGTGCAGCATGTGATGATGTTCGTCATTGTATGATCTTCGATGATCATCAGTGACAATTGATGAGCGGTTAGCGGTGAGCGATGAGCAATCAACAAATAAAGGCTGATTGTGGGTGCGGTGTCTGATGCGAAAGCTGGGGCGGGGGGCTCGGAGTGACGGCGAAGCTACTCTTGACAGTTTCGATGGTGAGTCACTTGGATTGCCAGAGTGGAGCCGAGGCAGGCAACAAAGAAATTTCTGCGCTGATCGTCATGATGTGATGATGTGCAGCTGCAAAGTTAAGCTTTGCTGGGCCATCGTTGCTTTGAGCCAACTCTGACTATGCTCCCCTCGAACCAACCGATTGGGTGAGCCTGAACAAGAAAGGGGACATCTGAAGTCCGCCATCAGCATGGATCTCAGCTTATCAGCGACGACAACCACAGCAGCGAAGATAACAAACAGCGGTAGCAAATTGGCGAGGCTGGGTCCCCGTACTGCAACGCTGCACGACCATCAGGGTTCTGGCAAGCAGGATCCGGGGCGAGTGTCCTCCGTTACATATCAGGATGGGTACCGATCCTGATCCTTATCACTCATGTAGCATGCAGATACGCACCGCCGACATTGTATCACCAGACTGGCTTTTGCTCTCGATGAAGCGCGAGCGTGTCATCAACGATTCGATATCCCAAGCCGAAGAGGGTTGGTGCGAAGTGCGATGGCCGATAATGGCGAGAGAGCTGTAACACTCAAGTGTGGTCGATGGTTGCAGAATCGGTGCAATTCGGACCTTCCGCACACGCTCGTCCCGACTTTCCATGAGCTTCGATCGCTCCTCGTTGACTTCCATACAGAGCCTTCTTCCTGAGGAACAGATTGAAGCGCATTCCACTGTGGTCTTACAAGCCCGCTCATGCATATATGATCAAGAACGCACGGGTCCCTAGTCGATTGCCTGCCGCCCAACAAAACGAGCACCATATCTTGTTGGAAGACCATTATCGCTGCCGAAAAAGTATCTTTGCCAAGTCGAATACCAGCTGACTTGGGCCGGCACGCAACAAGTTTGCGCAGCACACAATAGGACCTTGACGCTGAACACCTTGTCAATATGTCTGTCGCCGATTTAAAAGCCAAGGGTAACGCTGCCTTTGCGGCTAAGGACTTCCCCACAGCCATCTCCCACTACACCGATGCCATCGCCGCCGCCGTTTCATCAGAAGACAATGCACACGTGCTGTTTTCGAACCGCAGCGCTTGTCACAGCGGCTTGAAGGACTGGGACAAAGCTTTGGAGGATGCTGAAGAGACCATCAAGCTCAACCCGCAGTTTGCGAAAGGATATGGAAGGAAGGGCGGTGCGCTTCATGGTGCCAGGAAGTTTAATGAGGCGATTGCTGCTTACGAGGAAGGACTCAGAATCGCGCCAAACGATGCATCTTTGCAGAAGGGTCTAGCAGATGTAAAGCGTGCAGCAGGTGCGTAATTTTGTGTAAGGCCGAGGAAGGAAAAAAGTCGCGCCTTATGTATATATGTTTTACTAATAACTATCTTTGCTCGTCGCAGAGGAAAGGTCCTTTGGTGAAGGTCCAGGCGAAGGTCTGGGAAAAATCTTCGCTGATCCTAAGATGTTTGCGAAGCTCTCTGCAAACCCCAAGACAGCACCTCTGCTTGCGGATCCTGCTTTCGCAAAGAAGCTGCAGGAAATCCAACAAAATCCACAGGCGGCTGCCATGGCGTTGCAAGACCCGCGCATGATCCAGGTCATGGGAGCGCTCATGGGCATCGACATGCAGGCTTTCGAGCGGCCAGAGGGCAGCAATGACTTGCCGCCGGATCTGGAAAACAGGCGGGAGGAGATTGAAACGCAGTCAGGGAAGACTTCTGCAACTTCGTTTTCTCGACCACCTAAAGCAGAGTCAGCGCCAACTGCATCAGCAGCGGCCACCGCGGATGCCGACATGAGCGATGCTGATCCGGAAGAGCAAGCCAAGGCACAGGCAAAAGCAGCAGGCGAGGAAGAAAAGAAGGCTGGAAACGCGCTTTACCTCAAAAAGCAATTTGCTCTGGCGATTGCGCACTACCAAAAGGCCTGGGAGCTGCACAAGGATATCACATACCTCACCAATTTGGCAGCGTGCCACTTCGAGCAGGGAGACTATGATGCTTGCATCAAGACTTGTGAACAAGCCGTCGAGGAGGGTCGGGAGATGCGCACAGACTACAAATTGGTTGCGAAGGCGTTCGGACGAATCGGCTCGGCATATGCAAAGAAGGACGACCTAGACAATGCCATCAAGTTCTGGAACAAGAGTCTCACAGAGCACCGGACGCCTGACATTCTCGCCAAACTTCGAGACGCGGAAAAGGAGCAAAAGGAGCGTGCGAAGCGTGCGTACGTCGACCCTGCCCTGGCCGACAACGAGCGCAACCGCGGTAACGAGCTATACAAGCACGGCGACTTTGCAGGCTCCGTCGCAGCGTACACGGAGAGCATCAAACGGAATCCGGACGACCCACGCGGATACACGAACCGCGCGAGCGCGTATATCAAGCTCGCGGCGCTGCCGGAGGCGCTGAAGGACTGCGAAGAGGCCATCAAGGTCGACCCGAAGAACGTCAAGGCGCACATTCGCAAGAGCACCGTGCTGACCGCGATGAAGGAGTTCACCAAGGCGATGGAGGCCATCCAGCTTGCGTCGGAGCTCGACGAGAGCGCCGAGGGCGAAGGAATTGCGAACAAGAACCAGAAAGAGATTCAAACGCAGATGGATAAGGTCATGCGCGAAATATACGCTCAGCGCGCCAATGAGACCGACGAACAGACGCTCGAGCGCGCCATGAAGGACCCGCAGGTGGCGGAGATCATGAGCGACCCGATCATGCAGAGCATTCTGCAGCAGGCACAGAGCAATGTGAGTAGAGCAGGAAGAGTACAGACCGACGAAGCGGCCCTGAAGCAATTCTGTGGGAGGAGCATCGGTACACGTTGGTTGCTTGAACGACTGTATGGGCATTTTGGACTGGCCTAATTCTCAATTTGCTCCTTTTTGACAGCCTGCGGCGCTGCAAGATCACATGAAGAATCCCGGCATCAGGGCCAAGATCCAAAAGCTCGTAGCAGCAGGCATCATCCGTACTGGCCACAGGTAGATTATGATCTTACCTCCCACGCACACCTTGCGCATCTGAACTCTACATGTATACGCGTACATACACAAGCATATCGTCGTCTACTGTCAATTGAAGAACCATGCCGGGCTTAAGTCGTTCAGCTGAGAATGACAATGCGTATCTGCGAGAACTACGAAATGAAGTATAATGCTTTTGAAAATTGCAGATATGTCTTTCGTTCAATCTTCGTATGGACAGCACTGAAAGGCAGAGCACGAGCGTCAGCCTACAGTCTTCATCCTGCGCAGCAAGGTCGTGCATGGCAATGCGCCCACAAGGTAATCGACAATGGGCAGATGGCTCGCTTCAATCTTGTTTCGGCCACCGCACGTGGCATCCTCCATGAGCGACGAGTTTATCGGAATGAGGCACTGAATGCTGAGCAAGCCTTGTCCGTCGATGCGTACGGACGTCTTGTTGGCCGAGCTGAGCCCTTTGAGTGAGCGAGAGACGTGCTCGAAGCTGTATGTAAACTCAACCTTGCGCTCGCAGATGAACTTGGCCACCGCTTTGCCGTCCCCTGGCAGCGTGGCGTCTACGCTGCCGGCATCCGTATCGCCAAAAATGCGCAGGAAACCGCGCCGCCCGGCTTTACTTGGGGTAAAAGAGAAAATAATGCGCGAACAGGTCGCGTGGAAGCTCTGCAGGACGACCGTGATCCACTCGGCTTGCATGATGATCTGCGCTCGCATGTCACGGTGGTCCATGCCTAGTGCGGACGTGTCATCCGGTTCCAGCGTTGCGAGTTCGCAGCTCGTCACTACATCATTATCCTCCAGCCTTCGAGCGACGTACGCGACAAGCGAAGATGAGCATACATTCCGCTTTTATTCTTTGCCAACGCCGAAAGCTCACATCACGACAAGCGGGTCTCCCTTGCCTGTGTACCGGAGCATCATAGCCGTTTTGGCGCCCTTGCGCTTGTCAAGTAGCACGTCGCCCCCGCCGCCAGTCCGATCGCGCTCCGGACGGCCGTCCATCCAGTCCGTGTCAGCAATGTTTCTGGCAGCGGGGGCGCCTCCAAAGATATCAAGGCATTCGAGCAGAGTTTTGAGGCTGATTTCGAAGACATGCGATATGATGGCGTCTTGATCACCTGGGGAGGTGGTGTTCATCGGAGACTCATCTACCGCCGTCGGATCCTTGCGACATTGCCACTTGGGGAAAAGAATGCGTTTGATGTATGCATGAGCTGTCCAATTGCGCAAAGTCAGCCGAGAAATTCCTCTGAAGCGAGCTCAGCTGCGAGCGTCACCTTGGAAGGAGCGATCGGACGTCGTGAGAAACTCGATGCCAGTGTCCGAGATTGTGACGAGGACATGCTGTTGTGAGTCGGAGAGCTCAGTTAGTTGGTTAGCTGGCTACGATCGCGATCTGGCATATTTTGAGTTTTAACCGACGCACGCTGCTGTGTGCTATGGGCCTAAGAATGTTTGACAAGAGCCTGACATCGCTTGAATGCGCGACAAATGCCTGCCACGTCAATGAGTTGCGTTAGTCCTTAGAGATCATGAGCGACAGAGAGTCTGACACAAGGCCAACCTACCGGCCCTGAATTCGCTGCCATTTTGAAGGAACGTCACGCATCTCTCGCCCTCAGACGCGGCCAACTCGTGCCCGGTAGATCAAGCCATGCATAAACGGAACGAAAGAGTTGCTATAATTGTGACCTCGTCAAGTATCAAAGATGCGCGTGCCATGCGGCATCATGCAACTCGGACTGCAACGTGACCCAAAATTGTCGCACATATATAGTACTCTAATAGCACGCGTCGCATTCGAGGCTCCAGCATCTTTTCCTTCTCTTTCACGGTGTCACACAGTTGAAGTCCCTTTTTGGTCTTCATACGCCTTCTCTTTCCGTTCGCCTCCATTTGATATTACATGGAACTGCGTTTCATCGCCTGCTGCTGCCTGTTCGTACCCGTCCTGGGCGCCTATCCCATGTGCCCCTGATTCCTGCGCCTTCTGCTCCCAGCGCTTCGGCTAGTGGTCGTGCCATATAGCACATACGCGCGCACACGTGTGCGCCAGTCTGAATCTATGTGGCCGGCGGATACAAGATTGGTCGGGCACGAACATGAGTAAATCTGATCATGCCGTTGCTTGATTCGACGCGCCGGAAGAAGAGTTGAGCGCAGAGAAGATGAACAGGTTGTTGGTGGCCGCGATCTACAGGGAAGGAAAAGTCCCCATTTGTTCAGTCACAAAATCGAAGGAGGGACGATTCAATGTGGGAAGACTCACCGCAATCGTGTTCTCCCGTGGATGAAAACTGGCATGCAGGATCTTCTTGTTAAAGTCGACATTGTCCACGTTGATGTTGGTGACCGCTCCGGCGCCGTGGTTCTTCCACCCTTTACCTTTGGCGCCGGCCAGTTTCTTCGCCTTGAACGCGCTCTTGTCCGCCTGCAGCACGATGCCGTTGCTCCCTTCTTCCGCGTCCTTGTCAAAGATGTGGAAGTAGTTGTTGTAGCTGCCCGTGAGCACCTTGCTGTTATCTGGCCCCCACAGCGCCTCGAACTTGTCAAAGATCGAGTCATTCTCGTACAGGTCGCACAGCTTGGAGCGGATGTGTTCGTGGATTTGGATCGTCTTGACCGGCTTGCTCTCCATATTCACGTCCCAGATCTTCAACGTAAGATAGTCGCGAGAGAGGATGTACCGCCCGTCTCGGCTGAACTTGACGTCGGAGATACTGCTGATGATCTCGCTGAAAAACGATTTGCTCGACGAGTCTTCCTCCTCCTCGAATTCTGAGGCGCACAAGGAGGAGAGAGGAGTGCACATATTCTGTTAGTCTCGCTTCCAGCGCAACCCACATATATTGCATTGCAAGGACTCACGCTTCGCATGCTGGTCGCACAGAGCCGAGTCTCGCATGTCGGCAAGCTTGATCGTTCCCTTTGAGCTCGAGTAGACGAAGTTGTTGCAGTTGACAGGGTGGAACTCGGCAGCGGTGATGACCTCCGTGAGCTCTTCCATGTTGACGGGCTTGATATCGACAATATTGAAGCTCTGATCGCTGATGTTCAAGTTCCACAGGTTGATCCGCAGGTCATCCGCAGAGATGTACGTCTCCCCATCCGAGTTGACACTGATGCTGTTGATGTGGTAGGCGTGCGCGTTGGCGTAGATCTTTCGTGGTACAGCAGCGATGATGGTATCGTGATGCGTCAGCCGCGGTAAGCGAAGATGTGTCCCGCTGCCTATCACCGGCTGTGGAATGTCCATCAGCGATGGATGTATCGCCCCGATATTCGCCGCATGCGCTTGCTGCGACGTGCGGAAGCCGTCTGATAGATTGTTCTCTGCAACAACCTGTAGCGACTTTTCAAATACCTTCCACAGCTTGATCGTTTTGTCTGTCGTCGAGTGGGAGACGAAGATGTACAGTAAGGCCACAGGTCGATGACACCCTGTCTCGCAGTTCCAGCCCTACTCACCATTTGTGCTGAGCAAAAAGTGTGCCGCATTTTGTCGTCTACACCATTTGATCTTGTTGATCTTCTCCTCGATCTCTAAACTCTTTAAGTAGTCGAATTCTGGCTCGTGCGATTGGAACTCCGTGTGGAATTTGTACTCGCAGCCTTTCTTCTGCTCCACCACCGGCAACCATTCGGAAACCGAAATAGAAGTCCAGCACAAGAGGATGCGAGGGTGGTGGGTAGATGCCGAAGGTTTTAGCAACTCTTCCTAGCGCATCATCCTTTGCAAACACGCACCGATTCGTTTCGTTCAAACAAAACCACTCGTCCACCTTTATCTCCTGTAGCCAAGTAGTCGCCAGTGTGATCGAACTCGACAGTGGAGATGATGTCCGCTGCAAGCGCCCGCGGCGATCAAAAAATGAATATATTGTCAGAAAACATGTCAGACAGAGGAATACGACCTGGTCCGAGGCCAGGCTCGGTATTAATCGTGGCAGATGGCTCAATGCTGCATTGGATCAGCTGGAGTCAAGCCGGAAGAACTGGCCCTCCCCTGAAAATCCCCTTTGCGTCACTGGGCCAGAACTCTTAACAACATGCTCTGCCCTAATCAACACTTTTAAAGCAAGCCTAGCTGGACGAGGTGGCGTGCCCAGCGTGTACCATTTGGGACCGAAAGCCGACCTACTCACCCTCTGTGATGTCCTCTACCTCCCCTTTGTCACCGAAGCACTGCGCGAATCGCCAACCCCCCGAGTTATCGCCTTCCTTCTCCATCTTATAGGATTAGGCACACGCCTTGTGCTGCACGCCTTTTGCCTGACTTGCCCTTCTCCGATGTGCTGTAATTCCGCCGGGTCTTCCTTTGGTGTCGGAACACAATTGCTTCGGTGCTACAGCGTTGGACCTGCGACGTGGGTGACTTGAGCTGATCTGCGGTCAATGTTCCCTATCCTGATCCTCTCCGTCGTCACCACTGAGCTGCAGAGCGCAGGACGGAGAGCGCAGGAAGCCGATTACTTCCCTCGACTGCTCACTCCTTGCTACCAATACCTGTGCTTTCAACCTCTGGGATCAAAAGCGTGCACAATCGGGCAACGGCCTGGAAGCGAGTACGCGTGTCTTCGTGCAGAACTTTTTCCCAATGGGATCGTCGCTCACAGCCCAGTACAAACCGAATCGAATCCCGATGTTGTTCGTAGAACCCCGGTTGCTAGAAGCGTGATCGAAGGGAAGCCAGCGGAGTGGCGCGCAGGTGTGTTTTCGTTGTGTTTTCGAGATGTCAGCGAAGAGCCCAGCAACGCGAGAGGAGTCAAGTATCGCTTATCAGTCAGAAAGAGATCAGCAATGGCGGTTGGAGGTCCGTCTAGACATCTGCTGTCTGTACCTCCTGCTGCTGTCGCTGTCGTGACTGTGGAAGTCGGGATACCGTCTCGAATGAAGGATAAGAGCAACTTGGATGGCTAGGTGACTGGTGGTTGCTGTCGCTGTCTTTAGTCGGTGTTCTCACATCGGGTGTCTCGACACTCTCCACTCAAAAATGAGACAGCGTAGGCGCGCGGGTGTATATATAGATTTTGAGGGACGTCAGACTCGTCAAAGTACATTCTCATTCAGCCCTGGGCAAGCCCAACTCGTGCGCTAGAGCCGAGAGGATATACTCTCTATCGATGTTTTGGTGATCATGATCTCCTTTGCCTGCTTCATCGTGGCGAAAGCATTTGCATCGCCAGCTGGACGGGCGAAGATGACGAGATTTAATGTTCTTTTGCGCTTGCTGGGCCAAAAAAGGGCCAAGACAGGCCACATGCCTCCCACCAGCCCGCCCGCGACACGCATCGCCTGCCTCACTCAGTCTTCTTCCTTCGCCTCCAGCAAACAGCTCACGTGCGACACACTCAAGCATTGATTAATGAGAAACGCAGCTATAATAGCTTCAGACCTTTGACAATGCCGCAGGTCCAGGCTTCCAATCGCAAGTCATTGTGGTCGTATGGACTATGGGATAAGCAACGAGGGCTGTTCTGGTCGTGAGAGTGCCTTGCTTGGGTTGGAGATCTGAAGGCCGGTTGCCTGGCTCTGCATATAAGCTCTCGCAGGCAGATGCGCATGTGGTCGTGGCAACAAATGTCAGCAGAGCGCCACGCTCGAGCCACCCTCTTCACACTCTCGGCTACTCCAGTCTCTATCACAGCTCTATTGCTAGATTTTCTAGTAGGATTTAATATATCGACTGCTTTGTGTCTTGGTCCATCCTGCACAAGCATCAGGATGATCCAACATTCGTCGTGGAACCACTTACTGCTAAAATAAAATATCAAAGAGGGCAAGAATCAATTGGCTCTGCATCTCGACCTGGCTTTAGGAGTCTTGTGCCCTCTACTGTATACATACTGCAGCTGTTCTCCTAGTCGAGTCTCCTAGGTATGCACATTGAACTATGTCCAATGTAGATTGGACCCTGCTCACTTACTGATAATAGTTGTCCATGGCAGAGAGCCGAATTGGACCTCGAAAGTGTACATGACCATCCCAGTCAATCTCGGGCTTAGCTGTAGTCTTCACTGTAGACAAAGGTAGAAACGGCGATGGGTCTTGGAGCGTCAGTATGACAAGTATGCATACAATGTTTCCGCATGTCTGTAGCCGCATCCCCTCAAAGACCAAACACAAGCGGGTATATAGATTTACACGGTCTGCTATCTGTGATGAAATCGCGAGGGCTTTCACCATCGATGCATTGATACTCGATAAATTGTCTCCGCCAGAGAAATCTGCAGTGAGTCTAGGCGCTCGCCAGCTTCGTTTCTCATTGACAGCGTATCCTTGTCTGGCGGCGATGAAGTCGTGCTTGGAGCATCATTCACTGGTGCCAGCGAGCGAGAAGGTGTGCACAGGTTGAGCAGTGGCAGAGCTGGAGAGCTTAGGGTTCATTGTTGGCCTTTGCTCCGTTGACAGCGGTTGTTGGTGCCCGCGTCTTCCGCGAGCTGGTGTGTGGTGTGATGCATGGATGAGGCACTAGATGACTCTCTTTCACCTCCTCGTTCCTCTCCGCTGACCTGTCTCCAACCATCCCGGCCCGCATACTAACCGACGGCTTTTGGCTCTTGCAAGGTCCATCCCAGCTAAACCTTCCATCCTGTCTTGGGAGACAACAGGTCTAAGCCTCTCCTACAAGTCAAGTGCGCTCCAGATTCAGTGGGTGAGATTACTTTCTCGTCTTCGCTCTTTCACAGCGTCCCCCTTAAGACATCCAGCAGCCACCCACCACAGCCCACGCATCCCGAGGCGCCGGACACCTTCGTGTGAATCATCCAACCCTAACGTCATGTCTGTCGTCAAGCCAACTGCAGCCGGGTCCGGCTTGATGGCTAACCCGCTGCTGCGCGGATACCTGCAGGCGCTCGCTGCAAATCCGCTCAGGACAAAGTGAGCGTTGCTTCCTGCGTGCTTTGGGGGTGTTTTCCGCACCCGCCCACGCCTGGGCCCAACCAACTGGGGAGTGAAGACGTAGAGCTTGCGGCAAGCTCGGGCATGTGGAGGAAAGACGAGCAACATCAAGGTGCAGACTCGAAGTGGGATTAGTACTGACTGAACTCGAATTTCCGCCTTTTCTCCTTGCTCGTGTGCAATGCAGGATGCTAACATCTGGTGTCCTATCTGGACTGGCAGAGGTGATTAGATCTGCAAAGGATCCCGAGTAGCTTCGAGCCTGTTTTGAGTAATCGACTGACTGAACGTCACTTCCTCTCCTTCTTTCCAGATACTCGCCGGTCGCTTGGCAGGTGCTGCTCCACCGACCAAGAAACTGCCACCGGGCCAAGTGAGCGAGAAACGCATTGCGCAACAACAGCCGCTGCGTCTGCTCCTCGCGCACCTCGAGTCGGTCGGACTCAACGAGCGCGCGCTGAAGATGTTCATCTACGGCTTCGCCATCTCCGCGCCGCTCGGACACGTCATGACTGGCGCGCTTCAGCGCGCCTTTGCAGGGCGCACGACGACGCGCGACAAGGTTATCCAGATCATCACGGCCAATCTGACCGTCTCAATGATCGGCAACCTTGTCTACCTCAGCAGCATGGCGTATATCAACGGCGCACGCAGACTGGATCAGGTTGTCCTTGCGGTCAGGACGAACTTCATACGCGTCATGCGCCTCACGTGGGCTACTAGCCCTGTGAGCATTGCTATCGCTCAGAATTTCCTCCCGTCAGAGGTCTGGGAGCCTTTCTTCACATTCATCCGCTTCATCCTCTCCACCTGGATCAACACTATCGCCAAGAAGAAGCAGATGCAGCTCGCCAGACAGGAGGCCGCCAAGAAAGGGAAAGGTACCAACCTCATTGATGGGGACCTTGCCAAAGGCGCCACTCAGGGCAGGTGAGAGGCCGCAAGAAGAAAGGAAGACGATATGTCCCCTTTGTCTTGCATCCGTACCGGATGCTCAAATTCCTCTCCTTTTCAAAGGTAAAGGGCTGCACACATGCCGAATCGGGACCTTCCCCTTCCCCTCGCTATTGTGAAAGAGACTAATGGTTCTATTGCCGGTGATCGCGCCCGAGCAGCGCGACATGCAAAAGTACTCGCTGGCTCAATTCCTTCCCTTTCACCTGGATGCCCCCGAGGATGGACCTGCTTCCTGCGCGAGGTGGCCAGCATTGGGCCTGGAACGAAGAAAGCAAACGTAATGGATGAGTCTTAGCCTATGCTACGAATGTCTTGAGAAAGCTTGATGAGCCAGCAGTGATAATGTAGTAGTGTGTATCTTGGCGGGTGTGCGTGACGAATGCGAGTTCAAGTTTTTTTGAAATATCCCAATACGAGCGGCAGAAGGGAATTTTGCTGGCAGATAGTGACGATCTCGTGACCAGTCTTAACCTTGCTTGGCTCCGCGGAGCCCGGAACAGCCAGGCTTCCGGCGCCATGCTGTGGATGCGCTTGCATTTGCTGCAGGTGCTGCGGGTGTTGTTGTCTGTACTGGCCCTGGCCAGCACTCTCCTCTTCTTCACAAATGCTGTCCGGCAGCAGCTCACGCTCCATGCTGCCAGCTCCACCAGGCGCATAGTAATGTTTGCTGGTCGAAGTCTGGCGGTCCAACCCTTGTTTCTGCGATGGCACAACAAGGCCAAATCCGCCAAAGGCGTTCTTGAGAGTCGCTACGCGCAAGCCGCCGCCGAAGCCTCCGGGAGGCGGCGCGGCGGAGGAAGACGTGGCGCGTGCGAGCGCAGCTGCAGAAGCAGTGGGTGATTTGCGTGCCGCCAGCGATTGAGCTGCACCCGCACTCGCACTTCGCTGCAAGGACGTATTCAGGTCGCTTGTCGGGTCCGCATCGACTAACGCATCGCGCAGCGCTTGCATGGCGATCGCCTCCGTCGCTCTTCGAGCCGGGCTGAAAGTCGGACTGTTCGTCGCACGCTTCGCCGCCTCGATACGTTGCGTCAGCGCGTCCGTGATAAATGAGCGCTTTCCATTGTCTTCCACGCTAAACATGTACCGCTTGGTGCCGGTAGAGATAGAGGAAGACGTGGACACGATGAACGTGTGTTGCATAAACGCTCGCTCGATCGCAATGACGCTACTCCTTGGCAATGGCGTGGCTTGAGTGGCACTGTCGCTGTAGGTGCCTGCATAGTAGCGCGAGTTCCGACCGGCGCGGATGAATACAATGTGCCGCGTGCCTAGTACCTTGCTCGTCATTGTAAATGACCGCGAGTTGCTGTGGCTGAACGTGAGGATCGGCGGATCGAACGTTATATCCTGCCCGTAGATCCTGATCGCCAAGTCCCGATCGGGATGCGGAATGGTTACCGTGATGGGCTGCGATGTCTGACCGAATGTCAGCTTGCTTGGCATCGGTGCAGATAGCATCACCGGCAAAGGTTGCCCTTCTTTAGAGGCTAAGGCTTGCGCTAATGGCTCCGCCCGGATGCTGGCATAGATGCGGAGCAGCGTCTGATCAGAAAGCACGCTTGCCGGATCATGCCTGCGGAAGTCTGACACAAAGTCTTCTCGGCTGAAACTTGTGTTCAAGTCGCTGAAACAGCCTGGCACGTCTACGGCTGGATTGCCTTGATGCAGGGCATCATTGAGCGTGACCATAGCAAAGACGAGTCGAATAGCGAGCTCATAGGTGAACTCGGCTTTGATAAGCGATGCATTCGTCTCAGTCCACCTTTTCGCAAAAGCCTCAAGGAGCTCGTGGAAAGCGCCGGGATCCTTGGGGAAGCGTATTCCAAGACATAGCGCACGCAGTGCCGACTCGATGGAGACACCGGCGAAACGATGGTTGGCCAAATACGCTTGCATCACTGCACGATTCTTTGGATGGCAGAGGTATGCAGCAAGGGAATCCTTGTCGAGGTCTGGTGTTTGCAAGAGAAGCTGTGCAATTGTCGAACTTGTCTTTGGCAGACCACTACGTGTGATCACGTCGGATATTGCGCCTTCCGGATCATTCGTGAACCGCGACATGAGCGACTTCATCAACGGATGCGGCTTCGCCTGGTCCACGTGATCGCGAGGGATGGACAGCTTGATTCGTCGCAGCTCCAGAATCGCCTTAGTCGAAAAGGTCCAGCTAAGGTCGGCCATACCAAGGGCCTTCAGAGGTGATACTTCGGCGTCATCGGTCGATTTCGGCGGGGCGGCGATGGGCTTGGCAATCAAAAGAATATCATCAAAGAGGAAGAGGAAGCGATCCTTGATACCACTCGTCGTTACGACCTGAAAAACAGGCACAGCACGCTGGAGGGACCGTGGCGGCGATTCCATCGCTGCTGCCGAGACCCCAGGAACACCCGAAGCTTGTTGTGTAAGGACGTGACTGTAGCGATGCAGCATCGCAAAAGTGTCTGGAGCAAGTGCTTCTGCATGCTCTACCCTTGCATGGACGAGATCTGCGAAGCCGCCGTCAAGAGGAGCTGGGGAGCCCCCGTCCTCCGAGGCATTCGAGTCTACAGATGTGAGTCGACGGTGACCGATGACTGCCTTCATGGTTGCGGGGGAGGGAGTGTGCACTGGCTCTCTGTTCTCTTCAGCGAAGGGGGACATCTTTGGTGACAACACACCATCTATTGAACCGGTTGGGATAATCTTCCCTGTTGCATCCACGGACGAGTCTGTCGTGCTGAATGATTCGTCTGGCTGGTACAAAGCTGGAGGGTTCTTGCGCCTGATAGAGCCAAAGAGCGACTTCTTCGGCTTCTCTGGCGAGGCAGATATGACAGCAGACCGCTCCTCGGTTGCCATTTGCAAGCTGTGCGAGGGTGGTGTTGGTGCTCGCGTCATGGGTCGGGCCCCGTTACCAACGATAGTTGCACCCCCAACGATCAGACCCGGAAATGGGGTCAACTTTTCGTTGAGGGCGCTGCGCTCATCTGTTGGAGAATAGTGACCCACTCGCCGACCCTGTGCTGAAACGGAGCTTGGAGGCTCGAGCGCCAACTTCTCTTTTATGGGCGAAAGACCGCTGTTGGTGTTCGACGTCGTCCGCGGCGGAATGGTGGCAGGCTGCCTCAACTCGTTGCTAGCCTTCGTCTGTGTCATGAAGCTGTCTTTGGAGATTGGTCGAGGAGGCAAAGCGCTAGACCCGGAGCTGGAGCCTGATTGTCGGCTTGCAGCACTTGCCTCGGTGAATGTCTTGAGCGTGTCCTCAACCCGGTCAACCTGGGTTAGATTCTCGCCATCGACATGAGTGGGCTCGGCGGCATCTTCTTGAGCATGCAGCGCCCCGTTCGCCAATGAGATTTGATAAGAGGGATGTGTATTCGACAAATAAGACCAGTGATTAACAGCCTCGCTGAACGTTCCACTTGAAGCTGCGGGGACGTTAAAGTCTGCAATCCCACGAAGCAAGTTAGACATTGTCTCAACACGGACGTGCACAACACAGAATACTCACTTGGCATCGGCTGCTGGTCCACCGAGTCCATCATGTCTTTGGACGACGCAAGCTCGTCTGCCATGGAACTCCTTCCCGCACAGGACGACATTGACATTGGCCAATCGCCGCGACCCGGCTTGGTAATCGAAGATGGCGAACCAGAGACGTGGAGGCCGAGCGGCACGCTTACCGAGTTAGGATATTCTGGATAGCCAAAGCCGGTCTCGTGTAGCCGCTGGAAAATGGCTGGCATTGCCGTCATGATCTGGGCATTCGTAACAGATTCCATCGATAGTACTCGATTAGAGCTGGCACCTGAGGTAGATGGCCTGGAGCTGAATGTGTGATCGGTATTGATGGAAGGCGACGTGGCCGTCTTGGCCGTCCCTATATCCGCAGCAATCTCTTTCGTCCGTTTGCCCTCTTCTTCCTCTTGCAGCTCGGAGTGCATTTGCACGAAATCATCATGACCCACTTCATTGTAGTCCTCGTCCCCGTCCTCCTCGGTGCTTTCGCCATACCAGTCTGAGCTTGCCTTGCGTTCGTTCCGTCTGCTTAGTCTTCGCATGTCCTGGATTGGCACCCTGCGTCCTACATCGCCAGCCTCGGAGGATTCTTCGTAGTCATATTCCCGATCAGATGTCGACTCAAACATGAAATTGTCCTCGCCGGTGAAACGGGCGATGGCGCTCGCGCGATTGCGCGCAGCCACAAAACCGGGACTCAGTCGGGCGGTGGTCGGCGCTTCAGATGAGGTGCCCACGGAAGAAATGCTGCCGGAACGATTGACGCGTCCTGTCCGCGCAGACGAAGGAGTGAGGAGGGTTGAGGCGGCGCCTCTCGGGTTCGAAGAAAGGAGTTCGAGGTGGGCAGGACGCGCTCGGGACGAGGCCGTTGTGGAGGTCCCCGACGACCCAAATTTGGCGGCATGCGCTTCCGCCGGCGGCAGCGGCGGTGACGCTCTGGCAGGGTCCATACGAGTGATAGCAATCTCCCTCGTCTCTTCCTGCTGCCGTAGAGATTCAGTCTCCACGCCCTGCTTTGGCAATCGTCTCCCGCTCAATTTGCGCAGCAGCTGAGCACGAGCCACTTCTCTCTGGCTGCCCGCTCGGCTGCGCACAGTGATGAGCGTGAAGTTGTCGGCAGCTGAAGATGTTGAAGGAGTATGCGCGTGGTGCTGTCGCTCAGTCTCATCGTTCGTAAATGCCCCCGACGCAGCCCATTGTGCCTCTTGACGACTACGGTCCGTGGCCCCATTAGCGTTCCGACGGATGGAGTCTTCTACTTCGAGCCGTCCTGCTGCTAGCTCTTCTTCCCCTTGCAACTTCATGAGGTCATTCACGAACGCCATCTTCCGCCGCTGCTCCGCCATGGCGGACAACCCTCCGATCGTCTTGCTCCTGCGCAACAAAGGCCGGACGGCCTTGCTCGCCGAGCTCTGCGGGCTGCTCGGCAAGTTCCGCAGGCCGCTGCCACCGGCAGCCACTGGCGTCATGGGACCTGCCAAGCTCTCACGCTCGCCGCCACTTGCGCCAGTCCCGTCCGAAGAGAATGCACTTCTCAGCGCAATGCCACCGAAAGCGCTTGTGGCAGAAGGCGGCGAGGGTAGCGGTCGCGCGTTGTCGCCAGAAAGGCCAAATGACGGCCTTTCCGTTTGGATCTGCAGCTTCAGCTTGTTCAGCCGCAGCGGCATTCGCGACGCGCGCTTCTCGCGCCGTATCTCGTCGCCCTTTTCATCCTCATCTTCGAGATCGTCCGAGCTGTCCGACTCTGCGGAAAGCCCATATTGCGACTCACGCGGGCGGAAGTCGTACACATCGATCTCGCCGTGCTGCGGCTCGTCTTCGCCGCCGCAGCGGCGGCCCGCCAGAGGCGGGAGGAAGAACGCGCGCGTCACCGGTGAAAGCGAGGGCGGCGAGTCGTCCAACGTTGATTTTCTTCGCGGTGCCGGAATGGATGACTTTCGGTGCGAGGAGAAAGTGTGGCGCTTGCGGGAGGAGGTGGACGAGCGGAACGTCGTGCGCTTGTCGACGGAGCTAACGCTTGGAGTCCCCTGTCCCGACTTCAGGGATGCTCTCCGCCAATCACCGGAAGAATCACCCTCGGCACTTGTTTCCGCGTTCTCTTGGCAGCTGTCACCATCGCTCTCCTGGCCGAGCATTGTCCGCCTGCGCACGCGGTTCCGGCGATTCTCCAGCTCGTCGGTCGGACTGAGTGCTCGTCGCTGCGAGTAACCACTCCCCACGCCCATGAGCTTCTCGAGCGCATGCGCGCGCGCGACGGCGTGCGCAGCGGCGGACGTCGAGGCTGAGCGCCGCAGCGTCTGCGTGTGGCGCTCGTGCAAGATGCGCGAGCGCAGCTGCTCGAGGGACGGAAGCGGCGACGGCTGGTGCCGCGCTGCCGCTGGTGCTGGTGCTGACGCTGCTGACGATGCGCCGCCGCTTGCGGATGCATTGCCAGGGCCGTCGCGACAGGTGGACGGAGTCGCATGCGCGCTACTCGAGCCCGCTGTGCTGCTCGAGCCGGACAAGGATGCAGACATTGCGTGGACAGATGGAGACATGGAGGCTGGAGGACGCAGGCTGTGGGGCTGCTGCAGCGCTGACAAGCCAAGCGGCGAAGGCATACCTGGACTGGGAAGAGGTTGGTGGCTGCTCATCAAGTCACCGAACCCAACGCCCACGCCGTGCTGCGAAAACCCGATGCCGACGCTGGTCGGAGAGAGCATCCCAGCAGGCGGCATGGGCGACAGGAAACTTGGTGCGAAGGCAGAGTTGAGGCCGCTGACTGGCTGGCCTGAAAAGAACGGGAAGCTGGCGAATTGGTTTGAGGCACTCGGTGGTTCGTGCGTGTATCCAGCTTGCTCGGCATCTTGCCCTTCATCATGATCGTTCTCTTCTTCATTCTCCTCCTCTTCTTCCGTCTTGTCCTCGTCCTCTTCTTCTTCCGCATCCTCGTAGTCCTGCCCATGCTCCGCACGCTCCCCATTCTCGGCCACACCTGAGCCGGCACCGACGCCTGCATTGACAATGGTGCCTGCGACGACATGCTGCGGAATTCCCTGCGCAAGCAACGAAGCTTGTAGCTGCTGGATTTGCTGCTGGGTATGGATGTACTGTTGTACTTGCATCTGTAGCTTGAGTGCCGCTGCCAGCTGCTGTTGTTGTGATGGATTAGCTCTGCTTAACATGGGGGGCATCTCGGATGCTGTATAAGCGGTAGTGGAGACGTTCATGGATGGTGCTTGCGAAAAGGCGGAGGAGCTGTTCAAATTGTAGCTATACTCATTCTGCGGTTGATCGAGGGAGATGTAATTGTCACCATCGTCCTCAACACCCTGCCATGAAGCATTCTGTCCGGCGCTCTGCCTCACCTGCGCCAAACTTGAGCTCGCGTTTGCGCCAGCACTGACACATGGCCCTGCGTCTACTCCCGGTCCCACGGCCTGTTCCTTCCCTTTTCCCTGCGTTTGCTCTGGTCCATGATGCGCCCTCATCTCCCTCTGCGACGCCGCGCGTTTGAGCACGGCGACAGCGTTGGTCCTTCGTATTGAGCCCTGCTCCCTTGTTAAGCCTGACGCTGAGGGCGAGGTTGAAGGTGACCCGTTATCCCTAGTGCGCTCAGCAGCGTCAGCAGCATCTGGAGCGACGAGGAGAGAGGATGGAGGAGGGGAGGTAAACGAAGAGCCTGCCGGCACCGGCACGGTTGCCAGGAGCCCCAAACAGGGTTGCGCATCGAAGGATTGCATCTTGAGATGATTGATGCAGACCCCAAGGCTGGATGTTTGCGATCAAAGAGCCAAGAAAGGTATGAACAAAGGATCGATCAGCACTCCGACAATATTTAGGATTCGTCGCCCGCCAAGGAGATGTCGACGGGCATTGATCGCAATGCTCTAAATGCATACATTCCCGCCAGTCTTGAAAGAACCACTCACCTGAGTCACCCTGACTCGTTTTTCTGCTCCTCTTCTACAATTGAACACATCGAGAACCCCGCGTCCTCAACACATTGCTGCAACTGCAGAAACACACTCCGATGAATCGCCGATGGGTTCGCCTTCTAGCCTGGAATATTGCTGAACAGTGAGCGCAAACGGAGCCGTTCTTTGCTTTCTACCCTCGAGGGTAGCTGGGCCGGTAATTCAGTGGGAGCAAAGAGGCTCTCTAGATGAATCAAAATCAAAATGGACCCGGGGGTCTCGAAGGTTCGGCGCTCCAAACTTGCTCTCCATCTGAATCTCGCTGTCGCCGAGGTGTGGGGACCGGCGTTTGATTTGACAGCGCGCAAGCTTGCAGGCCAGGTCCAGTCGCTGTCACCGCCAGAAAGCGATATTCGAGTAGATGGAGAAGACGCGGGCCATGGGCGACTCTCATGGACCATGAGCTTGTGAAGAATGGATGTCCAAAGCCGCCTGGACGATGGTGATCAGTCCATATATATATATATAATGGTGAGTGTTGGCCTGGTGTGAGTTTTTGAGCACGGCACCACTCATCATCCCGGAGAGCGGAGAGCTCTCGAGCCTTGACTTGCAATGCGGCGGCGCAACCACACGGTAGCCAGTAAGCGCGGCGGAGCGTGGCGATTGGGTTGCACTGTCGATGAGACGCTCTCAGCGTGTTGCTTCTGCACCGACTGTCACATGCATTCTGATTCTGGCACCTCGCCCTCAGCCGTTCCGACTCCAGAGAGTTATGGGTGGCGCGGGTATGCACATGTGGACACTCGACTTTGACTCGCCTGATGTGTCTGTGTTTGTGTGCTCACAAGTTGATTGAACTGAACAGCAACAGCAAGCATCTTCCAACTACGACGAGGTGACGTCTGGAGCACAACATAGCATTCGAGTGGGAGAGCATTACACAGTCGCATACCTAAGCGCCTAATTCTGTGCACCACGACCTCGAGCAGGTGTTACAGTGTGTCCATAGCCAGTCAGTTCGTCAGATCCTGCCCGCTGGCCAGCCAGCGCAAGCGCACGGGAGCGAACTCGATCAGGGGCAAGGTGCTAGGAATCATTGCACCCAGTAGAGTTACGCGCCCAACCCACGAGGTCGAACTCATCGTGGGAAGCCAGTTTGCTGTTGGACGCTCTTCTTCTTGTCGCTTTGCTGCTTCTTGGCCCCTCATCGGACAGGACTGTGCAGCTAACAGCCCAGCACACACCCGCAGAAATCTGGTACACAAGTGTAGCGAATCCATTCCTAGCGACATCGGGGCGAGACCGACTCGGCACATGACCAGCGGTGCTACAACTTCCTCTTCCGGTCTGCTCGCCAATGTCGACAAGGCAGCCGCCTAGGCACCTGTGCTGATTACACAGTCGACTCCTGTGCACTCGCTCTCGAACTTGCATCGGACAGGCTCAATACACCTCTCTTCCCACCGCCATGATCAACAGCAAGCACTGTCCCCGCGACCATCAAGTGTAATAGACAGATTACTCGGGGTCCCAGCAGCAGCAGTGCTAAAGCGCCAACATGTCCACCACACCGATCACACCCGTCGCGGCACCACCGTACAGTGCATACCTGCATGACGCGCACTCCAACTCGCCCATTACCCTCGGCCTCATGTCATCATCCGGCGAGTCGACCTCGGGATATGCTGCCGGCCGGCATGGTAGCAGCGAGGAGCACAGCTATGTGGACACGCACGGACACAGACAACATGATGGGAACGGGCATGGGCATGCGAATGGCTTTGCAAGTAGGGATGGCGACAGCAGCGGGCAGCTCACCGGCAGCAGTGACGCCGCCACGCACCATTCCAACAGCACTGTCAGCGACGGCACGGCCGGGCCCGGAGACCGTTCTGCCAGTCTAGGCCATGGCCCGGGTTCAGGCTCAAGTTCAGGCCTAGATCCTGGCACAGGTGCAAGCCATGGCTCGCATTCCAGCGCTGCCAATCCGACAACGTCCTCATCAGCGGGATCTGGTCCCGGAACTGGGGCCATCGTCTCGGGTCCTACTGCTGCTAGTGGCGGTGGACTGAATCACGGCGCAGTCTACGGCTCCTCATCGCTAAACACGCCGCCCATCAGCCCCAAACGGCCACACCTAACCAGATGGGAGTTGGAAGATGTTCGCGCGTGGCTCGTCAGTGTCAATTGCGGACAATATGCGGATAAGTTTGAAGGTACGTAGTGGTAGTGAAATGCTAAACGCGTCTTATGTCTTCTTTGGCTGACGGCAATTTACATGTTGAATGCACTCTCCTTCTACTGTTCCTTCCTGACCCACGCATTCCACAGAGAATGGGATCAATGGCGAGGTATTACATCTACTTGACGACAACGCCCTCAAGGACATGGGCATCCTCTCCGTCGGCCAGCGCCTACACATTCTCAATGGGATTTTCAAGCTCAAGGAATTCTACGGCCTGCCGATCCTCGAGGGCGATTACATCCCCCTCTCGGAGGAAGTGGCGCGCAACAGCGTCGTCATCGGCGCTGTCGCACTCGGCGCCGCCGCGGCCGCCAACACGACGTACATTGGCGTAACGGCCAGTGCGGCGAGCAACAGTATACGCGACTCGACCACATCCTCTGCGTCCGTCCCGCTCTCACTGTCGGGTGTGTCCGCTGCGCCTTCGCTTTATGGTTATGCGACCGGGGCCGGGGCCGGAGCCGGAACTGGGGGTGCTGGGCCTGACCCTGGCAGCATCAGTGCTGGCAGTATCGGTGGCGGCAGCAGCACTGGTGCAGGAGGAACCGGCCCTAGCAGTATTCGAGGCGGCAGCGGCAGCGGTGCTGGTGGTCTCAGCCTCAACTTGAGCGCTGGAGGGATCGGCGGCGGAGGTGGGGGTAGTCTGAGTGCCAGCGGGCTCTTCAACGCGATTCCATCACCTTGGCACATTGCCGGAATTCTGCGCGAGAAGGACGAGCGCATTCACATGCTCGAGCACGAAGTCAACCGCCTCGGCGAGTACCTCTGCCGCGTCCAGCAGGATTTTGTTGGCATCTGCCGCATTCTCAATGTTCAGAACGCGCTCTCCGCCGAGCTGCCGCCGCTGCAGCCGTTCGTCCCGCTGCGCAAGCTGAGCGAGCACAGTGCCGCGTCCGTCCTGTCACACCCGTCCGGCTTGCCCGAGGCGACGCACAGCGGCGGCTCCGGCTCAACCTCGGGCTCCGGGCCTGCTTTTGGCAGCGGCAGCGCTGCTACTACTGCGTCTTCCAGCGCCAATGCAGGCGCTGCTTCGCTGGCCCCACTGCAGGGACAGCGGCTCTCTCCGGATCAACAGGCGCTCACGCCGACAGGCTTGGGTGGCGGCCCCGGATCCTCGAGCGACCTTCAAGGCGCTGCGGAGCTCTCTTTCAGCCTGCCTTCTCCCATTGCAGGAACGGCAGCAGCAGCAGCGACAGGTGGTAGCATTAACGGCACTGGCGCCGGTGCGGCAGAAGGCGCTCCTACGCACCGTCATCAGCACCAGCAGCATCCCGTCGGCGCACATGCAGATGTGAATGAGGGCTTGCAGTACGCAAGTGTAGCAGTTGGCGGCCATGCGCGCGCCGGCGACCTCGACAGTCCGACGGAGCGAACCCCCGTCAGCGCGCGCCTCGGTGGTGCTGTGACTCGCGGGGTTGGTGGGACGGGTCAGCCGCCGAGTTTCCAACAGCAGCAGCAAGGGGGAGAAGTCGAGATGGGGGCTCTGCAAATGCAGCAACAGCAGCAGCAGCAGGAGACGGAAGCTGAAGGAAGCTCCTTCGTGTCTGCTTCTGGAACCTACCCGGACGTCCTCGCAGATCCGCCCGAGCGTGGCGCTGCTCAGGGAGAGGCCGCAGCAGCAAATGCCAGACCCAGCTCTTACGGGAAGGGGCATGCCCGCTCTACCGACGAACCGACACTCGACTCCCCCACTGTAAGCACGTCGACGCAAAGTCAGAGTCATCAGAGCAACGCGAACACCAGTCTCGCTGCTACGCCTACCAGCGCCACGCACCAGTCCTCTTCGGCCGGCTTTAGCAGCTCGAATACGACGAACAAGTTGGCGCCGCCCTCTGCCCCTTCGCTGGCGGCTAGCACGACTACTGAATCGACCGCCAGTACCGCAGATTCGGCCACGTCTGGTACCAGCTCCAGCGCCGCTGTTGCTGCTGCTGAGAACAGCTCTACCTCGAGTAATCCTGCGTCAGGAGCTACAAGCAAGGACAAACCGTCCTCTACTGACAACCCCTACAAAAGCTTCCGCGTCACCCTCGACGATCCGTGTCACAAGGTGCTCCCTGCCGCGCTCAAGAAGTACAAGATCAACGATGACTGGAAGCAGTACGCTCTGTTCATTTGCTATGGCAACACTGGTAAGTGCCTCATAGCAGCAGGTCCAGCCTTCAGGGTGACTTGGCAGGTTGACGTTTGAAATACTCGCTTCAAGAACGCTGCTTGAGCTACGACGAAAAGCCGCTGCTGCTCTTCCAAAAGCTGAAAGAGTCAAAGCAGAACCCAGTGTTCATGTTGCGAAATATCAAGGATGTCAAGAGCCCCATTGCGATTGCGAATGCTAAGGCCGAAGCGCGTGGATTACAAAGCGGATGGAGTCGTGTCGCAAAGAAGCGTGAGGAGCTGCTCCAGGCATCCGCGGATGCAGAGGCGTCCGGCACCACAGGTACGAACGGCGAAGGCGGGGAGCTGCCAAAAGGCAGATCACTGCCGCCACTAAACACGTCTTTAAATGTGCCTGGCTCCATCACGCCTGCTCTCATGAGCGGCGGCGTGATGCAGCGGCAACAGAGTTTGCCGAGGTATGTTGGCCCTGCCAGTGCTCTACCCAAGAATGGCATCGCAGACGCTTCTACGCGGACGTACGCTATCGCCATCTACCCCTATGCGTCCGAGCGCGATGACGAGTTTGACGTCGCGGTCGGCGACACTTACATTGTGCTGAGCAAAGCGAAAGGGTGGTGGATTGTGCAGGGCGATAGTAAAGCGGATGGTACGGGTGATATAGATGTCGCGCAAGCAAAGGTCGGCGACGGAGATGGCGACGAGACGGACTCCGCCACGATCGATCGCTCGGAGACGGAAGCAAATGGCGGAGGATTGGTCATGGAATCGGGTTGGGTCCCCGCCGGGTGTTTACTCGAGGTCAGTCGACCGCTCCTGCTCCCGGGAACGTCGACTGGGTCACCTGCGACGCCACAATACCCATCTCGGACCAGTCAACAGAACACGACCGACGACTCGCTCGCCCCCGACGCCGCCCTCGGTGGGGGAAGTGGTGGGCGCTCACTTTCGCCTGGCTCTGCTGGTAGCGGCAACGGCAGTGCTGGTAGCGACAGTCTACCACAACCCAGCTTCTCAGACGTATCCAAGGTGCCCATTTCGCCTTCAATCATCATCAGCACCAGCACGCCTGGCGTCATGCTCATGGACTTTTCTGCACCGGACCGGGACCTGGTACTGAAGCGCAACGATAAATTGCGTGTCTTCAAGCGGTACAATCATTGGTCGTACTGCGTCAAGGAGGGGAACGACCATTCACGAGGATGGGTCCCAAGTTGGTGTGAGTACTGAGCTTTGCTTGTATCTTGAGGGTTTCGAAACCGCCCTGACCTCCTTTTGGATCTTCCAACCAATGCTTTGCACTTCATCCAGTCATCGGCAAAGCAACATCCAGCAAGCCAGCGACTTCACGCAACATTTCATCCGGCTCGTCCAGAAATGCGGATCTAAAGTCAGGCGACAGCCACAACTCAGACTCAGCTGGTGCCAATGCTGCACCTGAGGTGGGTGCCAGTTAACCAGCACGGGTCTCGTCTGGCAAGCACTAGATAGTCCAGCAGGCATGACACCGTTGGGTAAGGAAATGCTGTTGGATTTCACGTCCGCGGCATCATATGCGCATCAACACTACTACCACAACCACAACCATCTTCACTTTCCGATTCGGTACGCGCACATGGGTCTGGCAGCTCCACTAGAACATCACTGCAATTGAGAGATTGTATTGCAATGGACGAGAGAACGAACCAATTTACGAACGAGATGCTCGCTCACCAGGGTACGTCGCCCAGCTCGCTCTCGTCGAGCTGCGCGCCTAGTGCAAAGGACAGCGGGAGGCCCTGGCCCGTTGAGGCTGTCGTGGCCTTGCCGCGTGTGCTTGCGCCTGCCGCTTTCCTGGCAAACGGCTCAGGAGCGGAGGAGGGGCCGTAGGTGGCGGTGTGCTCGGCGGGCGCGATATACTGCAGAGCGTGCTGCAGGATGCACGCATCGAACTTGCGCAGCTGGTTGCAAAACTCGTCGTAGAGGCGCGCGGTGGGCGACGATGCCGCTTTGTGTCCGACCCCACCCGAACACTCCTCCGCGTCGTCCTGGTCGTCATCTTCGTCGCAACCTTTGAAGCCAGAGATCTGATCGGGTTTGTCTCTAAGGAAGCGGAGGACGTTGGGCAGCTCGCATATGCTGACGAAATTTTGCGTGAGCGCTACACATTCTGCGGAAGGGAGAGGGGAGAGGCACAGCGGATGTCAGAGAGGTGGCCTGAAGCGAGGAAGCAAGCAAGCGGGTCCGCTGCTCCGTCGCCATGGGGACACACCTTGGAGGTTAATGACGAAGTGCCACCAGCCGCTGGGCACATACATCGTCTCGCCCTCGACACAGACACCCTCGAGGAGCTTTCCGTCGCCGCCAATGCTGTGTGGGCCGTGCTTACGCTTGGCCTCGTCGTAAAAGCCGAGCAGCCACTCGGCGTTGGACAGCGGCGCGGTCACCTCGGCCTCGTCCGGTGAGACGTACACGCCGGGCGGACATGTGTCCGGCGGCAGCATCAACCAGAGCTTCGAGCCTCGCATAACGGCGTTCCAGGCGGAGGTCATGTTGGGGTCCTTGTGCCACTGTGTGAGGGAGGAAGGGAGTTTGTTGTCAGCGTGGTGCTGAGGGGGCATCGCGACAGTGCATGTAGCGGACACATCCTACACGCACACCGCTGCCGCTTCGCCTCGGACCCGCGATGATCCAGCGATAGTCCGGCCTTTTGTCACCAAAGAGCCTGAACAAGTCTGCCATGGTCTCTCTCCTCTCGTCAGTCTCGTCCTGCTCGTGCAGCGTCGAACC
>NW_013546865.1:0-27646 GCF_000711695.1 Tilletiaria anomala UBC 951 | reverse complement strand
GTGCAGACAACGACCGCCTCCGCGCCAACAATGCTGTGCTCGCAAGCCGCGTCCGCGCCTGGAGTGCCCGCGCGCTCCGCGTCCGCGCATGGGCCGAAGGCCACGCCGCCAGCGCCAGCGAGAGCGCGTGCGCCAGCTGCGGAGCTCGTACAGAGCGCTGCGTACTGCCGCGCGACGTGTGGGGCGCTGTGATCGGCGAGGGAACGGAGCAAGGCGAGGAGGACGAGCTCGCCACCAGCGTTGGCAAACACGTGCCGGGAACGAGGCAGGTCGGATGCAAGGCCCCAGCACATGAACAAGCGCGCATGCGTGCTTTGCAGCAGCAGCAGCATCAACAGCCAGCGGCACCGTCTCGCTTCTGGTCCAAGAGCGACCAACAGGCGCCCTCATCGTCATTCGCATTGCCGCTAGCGTCCGTGCAGCATCGAGAATGTACATTCTGCACGGCCCCCGTCAGCGCGCAGCACGGCGCCGCCCATCTGTGCGCCTGCAGCATGCTCGATGATAGCCTCATGCACCCGTCTCCGGTGTTGCGCACCATGGCGTCGTCTGCTAACACAGGCGCGCCTCCATCTCCGTCTCCACTGGAATCGGCACTGGCCTGCTGCGGCAAAGCGGGTGGTAATGCATGTATCCGCACCGGCACCAGCACAGGCTCGTCGACTGGCGCGCTTCCTGCACACCCTCCGCCATGCTCGCCCTCGTCGTCTCTATTCTCCTTGACAGCCTCCACCGTCCCCATCGCAGTCGCAACAGCGGCGCCAACTCACGTGCTGCCGCTGCCGACGAGTGAGGGGAGAAACGAGGGCGACTGCGGCTTCTGCGCCGGGGAGGGCAACTGCGCGTGCCGCGGCGATGGCATCATCGACTTTGAGCAGGGCGGCGCGCAACCCACCGGCAGCAGCGGCGAGACGCAAGAAGCAGAGGCGACACAGTGGATCGCTCAGGGACGCAGTGCTGATGCCGATGGTGATGATGCGGTCATCCAAGAGGACACTGCAGCCGCAAGACCCATGCCAGAAAAGGGAACCGGCACATCTATGCCCACCTCCCTTGCACGTGCGTCCGGCCGCCAGCAGGCCCTCTCCGGAGGGCACGGGCGCGGCGCAGCAAACGCTGCCAGCAAGCCAAAGGCGAGACTCTGGCTCGTGCAGCCCGCTTCCTCTTCAGCGTCTGCGTCGTCTTCACTGCCGCTCCTGCGCCCCCTCGCGCGGCACTCAGCTGCGAAAGAGCAAGGAGCCAGCCGCCCGAAACTCTGGCATACGTACACGTACGCGGCGCCTCAGGAGATACGAGCACCGAAGCAGGCGGCGTGCTCGGGCGACCCGAGCAACTGCGCAGCGTGCAGCGCTGACCCTGACCTCGCTACATTTTGCGCAGCGGTCTCCGAGGATCCTGCGCTTGAGCGTGGACCCGAGAACGTATCAGCCGAGGGTGTGCGCCTAACGGAATCTGCAGCTCCGTATGGGCGTAGCATTGTTCAGTCTGCCACGCAGCAGGGCATGAACTGCACGTCTACCGTCGACCTACGAGGAGAGAGCGGCGGCGGCAGCGAAGGCGGCGCGAGCGTGCCAGAAGCATTCAGTCAGTTGCGCGCACATCCAAACTTCCAACAGTTTTCCGGCGGACTTGAGCTGCTCGCCAACGTCGTGGCGGGTCGCTCGCTAACGCTCGCGAATGCACATGTACATGCAGCACTTCCCGCATCACAGCAGAACCGTGGTGCCAGCGGCAGGGGCAGCAACAGCAACGACAGAAAACAATTGGGACTCGACGCGCTCGCTAACATTCGAGGCTGCTCGGCGGCGTCGCCTCTTGCGTCAAGTGACGTCACGGCGCAGCATGAACAGTGGCAGCATCTCTCTCCCGCTTCTACTGCCCCTGGTAGCCTCAGCCGCAGCGACAGTAGTGGTGGCAACCTTCCCTCGATTGGCGACACGATCGGCTACACTAACGCTTCTTCCTCGTTCCCGCCCGCCTCTCTGTCCAAGCAAGCGGCGCAGGACGAGCAGCGCGCGTCGAAACGCCGACGGCTGTACGTCAACAATGAGGCAGTGCAGAATGCCTTGGCACTCCTCGATCGAGGCGCGCTCGCCGCTGATGGCGACAAGCCTTGTCCATGCCCTTGGGCCAAAAGCTGAATCAACGCTCCTGCATATCCTATTCCGTCGATTTACTTTGCAGATAATGAAAATTTACTTTATTACATCCCTTATCTTTAAATGACGAACGAAGAAATCTCACGAGCACCATCGCCACCTGCCTCTGCCTTCCACGCCACGTCAACAGACGCCAGCCAGCTGCCAATGCCGGACCAGAAAATGCGCTGCTGCTGCGTGCCGATCCACAGCGGACAGAGTGCCGCGTGCGATGTGTCGCGAACGACAAACGTGTGCCAGATGTTGGGTTCGGGCAGCGGTGCTCTCCCCGAGGCGGTGGGCGGGGCAGCGTATAGCGTTGATGCTGCGGTTGTCGGGGACGATCCTATCGAGGAAGATCCTATCGAAGAAGATCTTATCGACGAAGATCCTATCGACGAAGATCGTATCGAGGAAGATCCTATCGAGGAAGATCTTATCGAGGCTGGCGGTGAGGGAGAAGATGGCTGCGTGGCGGATTGCCTTTGCGCTTCGAGATCCGTGTACGAAGGCATCTCGTTGCAAGGCCGGAAATATGGGTCGCGCGCGGGATCAACGAGGGCCTTGCCTACTTTGCGCACCGCTCTTCTCGTGAAGGAGGCGACAGAGCCCAGAACGGCCGCTCCAATGTGGCTGGGGCTGATGCTGCCACTGTCGCTACCGCTACCGCTCACGTTGCTGTCTGGTCCGCCGGCATCACGCCCAGACGCGCTCTTAAGCTGCTTTTCTGAGCCGCCGTCGAGCTCGGATCGCTCCCAGATACGCGGTCGAGGCGCGCCGCTGCCCTGGCGCTGCATCATCGGTGGGACAAGGGGCTTAGACTGCCGAGCGTGCTCAAGCGGTGCATTCGTGTCGGCGGCGTCTGCGTTCGACCTCATGCCGCTTTCAAACAGGGACGGGTCTCTAGACCTTGGCTTCACGTTCCCGAAATGATGACCCTCTGCGGCTGCGGCTGCGCACATGTCCTTTTGATCTTTCACTGCGAGCTCCCGCGGCGTCGCGCCTGGCAGGCCCGCCGCATGTATGCACTTGCCTACCTCGCACGGCCCGGGGTGGTATTGCGACGCGAGCGGCACGACGCCGTCGTTCGCGAACCACTGTTCGAGCGGCTCCTGGGACTGCATCGAAGTTGCGCCTCCTCCAGGGACGCTGCTGTGCGCATTTGTGGAGTCGTAGAACGGATTGGATGTGCTGCGTGCACTGAGCATCGGCGTCATGCAAGCAGAGCTGCCGAGGTTGGCTAGCGAAGGTGTCGCGCCGCCAAGGAGCGGCTCCTGCGCCAGCGCTGGGGGATGCGCACTGTTTGGGGAGTTGCTGTAGCCGACGGGAACCAGATCGTCCTCTGGCGTCAACATCTGCTGACTGCTCGATTGAAGTAGGGTATGCCACGGATTCACCGGCAGAGGGGCTTGCGCCTCCTCTCCTTTCGCGGCTCTCTCCTCGCCGTTCACAATGCGCTGATCGGTTTTGGCTTGCTCGTCCTTTGCTTTGTCAAGGAAGAGCAAGGTGGGCGGTGGTGATGAAAAGGCAGTGGCAGGTGCTGCTGCTAGGTTCCAAAAGGCTGGCCGCGGCTCGAGCTGATCAAAGTCGTACCGGCCCATCAGACGCGAAGTCAATGTGAATGGTGAAAGGAACGAAGCTGATGGCTTGGGAATGTGATGCGGTAACGCCGCAGCGATTCCTGCCGTACCTCGAGCAAGCTCGCCCTTTTCAATGCCAAGAGATGCAGATGGAGAGGGAGCTGAAGACGAGGCGGGAGCAGGCATCGTCATGTATGCAGCGTAGCTTCGATACCAGGTCCGTGCGCTATGGCTTCCTCGAATAGCGCCCCACATAGGGCGTTTCTCCGCTTCTTCTCTGGCGGCGATGGTACAGTCCCACGGCGCACAGTCCTTGCCGTCTGCCCAATCGCTCCTCTTGAGCTGCCTCAGAAACCCACGGAAGCCTTGCCAGTGCGGCCTTTCTCGCCCCTGCCAAATTCCAGCGTCGTCTCTCGCCTCGGCATTGTCAGCGCCTCCAACTGCAGCGCTGCTCTCAATGAAGCCTCGCCTCGAGAAACCCCACGCGTCGCTGAGCAGATCAGGACCAATGTTTAGGTACGCGGCGCAGTGGACGGCCTTCGTGAGCAGGTCTCCTGCAGACAGGAAGCGAACGCTCGGATAGGGAAGAGGCTTCTCGCCGAGGATGTAAACGACTTGCGTTCCGCGAAAGGGCGAAGAGACGGACGTCACGCTCAGGACCATGGCATCTGCTGACGGTGAGCTAATTGCTTCCGTCTCCGACAAGTTATCGGCAAACCGAGAGCTTGATGGAGATGATGGCGACGCCAATCCCGACGCTTGGTCAAAGAACCCTTCTCTGAGCAACTCTTGCAGTTTGAGGATTGTCGGACCACCCAGCGAATGACCCAGAAAGTGTGCAGGCTTCTGCGGACTCCAGTCCTCCAGCAGGCCGCGCTCGTAGCGCCGTCCAAAGCGCGCATGTCCATGCTCGCGCGCATGCTCGGCGCCATAATCTATAACTCCGCCTTTCAGGGCAAAGAACAGCTCGCAAGCTCGGTCATGGATGGAAGATACCGGGCCGATCGGCGCAAAGATGACGCGGCGCGGACGGTACGGGCGGAGACGAGCGCGCTCGCTTGACGAATTCGAAGAAATGGACGATATGTATGATGGCGAGGCTGAAATTGATTCGCAGGCAGATGACTCGGCGCAAGGTTGAGCTTCAGTTTTGGCGCGGCCTGATCGCCAATAGTGCTCGCCTTTGTCGAGCCAGTTGCGGAAATCGCCCCATACGAGCGAGTTGGCTGTGCAGCAGAAACCCTCCACCACTACAAGAGGCGGCTGCTCGATCGGATCTGCTTCGTCTGAAGTCGAGCCCGTATAACTGGGGGTTGTAGACGGGATTGAGGGCAAACTAGGAAACGATCCTGGTAGAAGATGGATATCCTGTCCCCCGGTGGACGGTCTCTCGACGGTTGGCGCCGCCATTGTCTCCTATAGGACGCTTATCTACCTGCAGTCGAGATCCAAAAGGCAGGCCTCGATATTCCTCATGAGCGAGGTAAGCATGTTGCAGCAGAAGGTCGTACGGTCAGTGCTTTTGATGGGCAAGTGAACGGAGTAGCACCCCGCCCAGCGAGATATTAGGGTGGGCGAGATGGGCAGGGGAAGGGACACAACCAGTCCTTCCAGCTCCTCTCTCCCAGCTCGAGTATCACACCTCGCATGGTGGCAGCATGTCATCCGCCGTCGCTCCCTGCGCCCAAGACCATCTTCAGCGTGAACCCTCTTCCACCTCTCCTGCACCCCAAAGGTGTACTGTACATCTGCCCATTGTCGTGAGAACGCCTAAACTCCTCGCCAAGGAACAAGAAATCCTGATTGGCATCAGGCGCCAGTGTGCTGTGTTTTTCGTACGAGTGGCGTGGTGTGACAAGGCTGGTGCTAACCATTGCACAGTCTGCGCAAAATGCATGAGAGAACTGGGCGCCATATACTTACGTAACCCGTAATTTCCCGATGGTCACATATCCCCCCGAGCCTGGCGAAACGCTTTCCTCAACCAATTCGCCGAATGAAAGTCCGTCCAGAGATGGAATGTGTATGCGAGCAAACTTTGTTCAACGTGATTGCGGCAAGTAATTACATACAATGCTCTCCCTTTGTAGTCCGATTTCACCCCCTTGCATAGACCGTGCGACACTGCCTTCACCACTGCGTCGGACTGTGGGAAACCACCGCATCAGCGCCAAGAAGGAGCGCGTGCACGACGGACAGGTCTGCAGGACGTCTCGACTTGGCGTAGAGATATCATCTTCAGCCATTGGAGCCGCATCTGAACAGTCATGGCCACGCCGAGGGAGAGAGCATTGACCAGCCTTACGTGGTCGGCATTATAGACCGTAGTATGCTATACGATACTTTGAGCCTCCGCGAGGGGTGTTAGCAGGTCTCGGATCAAATTTGACTCAGATCGCTCGTGCCGCGGGAGTCGTGCGCCATCTACTGCACAATATCCGCATGTTGAAGCGTTCGTCTCGAGGCTGCATGACTTGCCCGGATTTCGCTAGGGACTGGTGATCTCCCAGAATACAGATTGGCGAGCCCTTGATCGTCGCCCCCCCCCTGGTGTAAGCCCAGTAGCGAACGTCCAGCTCGGACTCCTGGGAGCTGTAGTCAGTCACGGCGTCGGATAGCTTCCGACAGTCTGGCCAGCGCACCCCAGGATGTAATAAAGAGGACTGAGATCATTGGCATGATGCTTGGGAATCACGGTGCGCACTCGTCGCGTGGAGCGTTTTTTGGTGCAAAATAGCGGCGCGGGCTATGTGCGATGTGTGAAGCGTCAATAGAAACGAGAGCCGAACCGGCGGCGTGTGCCCCATCGGGGCTGAACCTCACATCGACCCTCGCGACGCCAACCCAATCGACTTGCTTGATCGCCCTTGCTCGGTGGACCAGTGCTCCATCCCGGAATGCCTGCTGCTTGTCAGTGCTTTCTCGGCCTTCGCCCCTTCATCTATTGGGAGCAAACTTCCTGGCCAGAGCTAGCCCCGTCATGCGTCTTGCATCCATCCAAGATGCCATTTCACCCACTCGACGTGACAAGTCTCATTGGGCCGTTTGTAAGTTGCACCCACCAAAACAGTCGATCTTAGGCTGGCGATCCACTGGCGCACAACGCACACCGAAGCAGCCTCCTCATCAACTTGTCGCATAGCATCGAGGACCCGGCCTTTGGGCTCCATCAAGGCGTCAACCCAACGAGGGCTGCATGAGAAATAGCAAGACGAGGGCTCCCTAGTTGCTCTGAAATCGTGTCCAGGCGCAAAATACACCTTTTACTCTCTTCCGAATCTCCCGACTCGTGTTGAGTCTCCTCAAGCTTCCATCTGACACGGTGCTCAACCCTGAACCTGAGCGCCCTCTGAGTCGTCTCGCCGTTTGAGCACTAGGGGCTTGCCTCCCGTCGCCCTCCTCCAGACGTCATTGATATCATCGACGACGGTCTCAAAGTGGGACGTGGCATCATAAGAGCGCGTAATGAAAATATTGTTTTCCGTGCCCGAGTCTACCGGCTCTTCGATCGGTGCCACCGCGACGAACCTGGGCGCGAGATGAGGAAGACAGACGATCAGCACAATGTCGGCAAGGTTCCTCTCAACAGAATATTTTGCAGAGGCAACACACTTGTCATGAATGGGGCCGAGCAGGTCGAGGCCAGGCTTGAGCTCTAGTTCCGGACGATCGGTCTCGACAATGGTCATGACCGAGGCAATGTACAGACCCTCGGCGCAGATGTTGTGGTTCTTCGAGACGACCGATATGTAAATGTCGTGTCTCCTGCCCACCTGGTCTTGCGGGATGATCAGCTGCAGACTGTCGGAGTTGTCCGTGTTAGGCACCGGGTGCTTGAGCAGACAGATGGCGCGCACAACCTTGCCCGCTTCGCGGACCTTCTCCTTGCCTGCGATCTTGCCGCGGAAGTAGGAAGGGTCGCCAATGACCATGTCGGCTTGCACTGTCTCCTCGCCGCTGCGCACGCCCTTGAATTTGCCGCTTTCGTCGACGACGATCTCGTCGACCGGCTTGTCCAGCATGAATGTACCGCCGTAGATTGCACTGAGGCGCGCAAAGCCCTGGGGCAGCTCACCAAGACCGTACAGAGGGTAGATGTACGGCGACTTGCCGTAGCGAGCCATTGAAGAGGTGTAAAGGATGATACGGTCGTACGTCTCGCGCGCCGGTCGCTTGGCATACCTGTCAAGGCCAAGAGCGCGTGAGTGACATTTCCCAACCACAACCGCATTGCCTTCATGTACTCACGAGTCGTCGAGATGCAACGCCATAGCGTGCCCGATAAAGTCTCTAGTACCCTTCTCCAGACCAAAGTAATTGTAGATCTTTTCCATCGAATCAGAGTCGAGATCAAGAGCTACAGAGTAAATGTGATGAGCTGCTGGGTCCGGCGTTATTGCCGACGCGGCACTCACTCTGATGCGTCGATGGGTCGGTGTCCTTCCAGTTCTGGATGAAGAGGAAAAAGTTTCTCGCGCGCCTCTTCTCAAACAGGCCCATGAGTGGGCTCCTTACGGCCTCCATCTCTGTCGAGGGGACCTTTGCGATCCTCGAGTCGCGGTACACATAGCTCGCAGCGATCTGCTTGAACTCGAGGTAGCGCGTGACGTCGGTGTGGACGAGCATCTTGGTGAGCTCGCCGTTGGCCATCATTAGTTTGGGAATGAGGTCGATGGCATAGTCTCGGTCACGGCCAAGGTCCTTGGGAGGCTCCGTGCCAGGACGGAACTTGTTGTACAATTGGGTCAGGTTGAGCGAGGCACACTCTGCTCCGTAGTAGTCGTTCCGGTCAATGTGCAATACCTTCTTGCCTTCGACGGAGAGCAGCGCCGACAGGACGCACTCGGTCACCTATAGCAGATGGGACCAGCACAGAACGCCAGGTGCGCGCTATCAGTCAGTCCTCACCCCTTAGGCCGCCGGCGTCTCGCATGCCTACTCACACCGCTTCCGAGGATTACAACGTCGTAGTGCTCGTCCATGATTGCTGCTGAATCGGCAAGGCTGCTTGGATGATATTTTCGGCTTGCGACGGGATGTAGTTGCCAACGACACGTATGAAGCACTACGTCGGATCCAAGGTGTCCTGCCATACACAAGAATCCTGTTGGTCTGAGGTAAAGACCCGAGTTGCATTGCGTGGCCAGCCTCCTCCCTCCCCTCTCACGGTGAAGTAGGACCCGGTCACGCGCTACGGAGAGGGTTGATGCGCTCAGCGCGGCCGCGCGCTCGAGACCTTAGCTCTCCAAGTCGGGGACAACAGGACTTTCACGGTGGTGTTGTTGGTTCCATCCCAGAGAACTAAGGAAGAACCAGATGAGCTTGACTTGCTTTTCTTTCGCCCGTTATCTCGGCTGCACCTCGAGTTCACTCTGCACTGGCACCCTTCCCTATGCAAGCCATGCTTCTAACCTTCAAAGCTCCATCGAATGCAGGTCTATGCATTGCAAACTTCACGAGCTTATCCGCCTGATCGGATCTCCGCGTCTGTGATCCACTTCTAAAGATGGTGAGCGCTCGGGTTCTCACAATTCAGCATTCCCGCTTCCGGTGGCTGACAATGGCTTGTCTATATCTGGGTGTGCGTGTCCTCCGTCCGTTCGTCTGGGTCGCCGCTCTGGCAGTCAGAGCTTCGATACACGGCGAACACCCAGCTGGAGCACCTACATGCTCGCTACACGGGTACTATTCACCCTGACATCAACAAGTAGTAAGTCGGGTGCTGGATTTTCGGAGCGTGCAGACTCGGAACAACGTCTGTTACCTCTCCGCTTCGCTCCCCTCCCGCTCGATTTACTGACTCTGCATCTTCGCGGTGCTTCCTCCCTTATCTCTACCCTGGCATTTCACCCTCAACCAGTGAGTGGATCACACACCAGCACCGCGACACGTCGGCCTCGATAATCGGGCATCCACACCTACACTCATATGTCGCGCTCGCCGATGGAGAATCCAAGGCACGGGTAAAATTTGAGCTCTGCGAGGTGAGGCATGACATCTCACTTTTGACGTGCTCCTCGCTGCGGGAGGATCTGTCGGAAAGAACCCATTGGCTGACGCTACGATGCATGTTACCTCCCTTGTCTCACCACGCAGAGGATGCTCCAACCATGTGGACCGCCGCCCGAGGAGCAAGACTAGGTTTATGGCGACCAGGCAGATGTTTCGCTGCATCCGGTTGGTCTTGTTTCCCTCCAGCACCGGGAATTGATGGATGAAGCGCAAGGGGCGGTGGCTACAGGGCCCAATTTCTTGCCGATCGCCTGCGCAGAGGCTTTGTATTCATGCCGCCCTTTTCCCGCGCTGGCTGAGCGCACCTGCAGCTAAAGGTCCACTACTGCTCACGCCCAGACATGGCCATGTCAAGCATGCAAGTGTCATAAGGCAAGCCAGACGTTTCAATCGATTCACGCATACGAGTCAGATCAAGGCTCCGCTCGCACGATGTCTGCATCACCTTGGAAAGTGCAGCCTTACAAGCCCAACGCGGCATCGCATCAGCGACTGTGCCTTTGACCTCGCGGTGCTCTTCCGCTCGATTCAGTCTCTACGTATTCGTTCGATCGCGAGTCTTTTAAAAAGGCACATGCAGGCGTGCAGTAATGAGAAGCGCGGTCGTTTTTGTGCGAAGATTCGCCTGCCGCTACAGGGCTTGAGCAAAAATCAGCATCGCAGACAAGTGGGTCAATCGAAAGTGATCATGATGGATCTTGGTTGATCGCAATTTCTTGTGACTTCAATACTAGTATTACATACAATGAGCAATCACAATTTGCTTTCATTGCACTGCTTGTCGGAGATGAAGCCCTTTACATCTGTTCTTGCGCCTGCTGTTCGTACAACTGTATGCTGATCGCATGTAGTTTGTCTAGACTTGAAGACGGGCAGGGAATTGAGCGGCGACTGCCGTGTGCCGTGCGTACCCGTTACAATGGTATTCTATCACTGAAACATCTCCGTTTTGCGTGTTGCTGTCTCAAAGGGGGGAAAGAAAACAAGGAGGAGAAGTAGGTGTCGCTGGATGTGGAAAAAGGTCGAGAACTTTGTTGGCCCTAGCATGGAATGCGAGGGCGCTGGCGCTGCGTAGAAAAAAATGCGACGTTCCAAGGGTGGGAGTGAGACGACAGGAGTGGGCCATAGGAGAGAATAAGGATGAGTGATGCTTGGACATTTTCAATGGCCGCCCAAAGGGTACTGCCACTGCATGAACGCAGGGTGTTCACCGTCGACGATGACGCGCTGCTGCTGCTGATCGTACTCGCCCTTCACGACGATTCCTGCTGTTTTATTGCGCCCAGTGCCGATGCTCGGTGGCATCTTGAGCGGGAACGGCTTTGGCATGCCGGTCTGCAAGTCAATCCCCTGCGGTGGGGGGATGAGCGCAGCTGCAGCCGGATGCGGAAGCATGTTCGGCGTGCTGGGCCCAGCATGCTGGACCAGGCCGCCGTGCCCGTTGCCGTTGCTGACGGCAGCGTTGCTCCCAGGCACGACGGTGCTGGACACGTAATGCAGCGCTAAAGCCCCCGAGGAGATGCCAAGAGGCGTGCGCGGCGTGAGCAGGGTGCTGCTGCTGGCGCTGCCGGTAGTGGCGGTCGAGCCGGAGCTGAGCGTGGCCAAGCTGCTGCTGCTATCGCTGTGCAACCGATGATGGTGGCTTGCCAGCGACTGCGGTGGCCCTTCGGGGGCGGCAGGTTGCGTGTACACGCCCGCGGATGGGCCAAACTGCCCAGATTGAATGGTCCCTGCAACAGCACCGCCGCGATTGCGCGGATCAGACCGCGCAGGCAGGTACTGCGCATGCTGAGGAGCAGCTGGGCCATGATCGGAAGGGAACAGCGATGTGACGTTGTTGTATGGACTGCTCGTCGGCGGCGGCACACTGGTGCTGAGAAGAGACGAACGCAGCAGCAGAGGCGAAGACGACGCGCCTAATGGACTGGACGCGGGCAGGCCGGTGGGGGCGGCGTGAGCGGAGATGAACAGCCCGGACCCGTCGACGGGCGCCGAGACGTTCGAGTGCGGGAGCAGCGATGCGACCGAGTGGCTCTCATTGGCGTGTGCAGACGGCGCATTCGCATCCGTGCTCAGAAGCGCGGTCCTCGCCGTCGCTCTGCGCTTGTAAGGCCCACGCTTGATGCCGCGTTTTCGCTCCTTGCGCAGCGAGTTCTCACACGAATCTTCAAGGTGGTACTTGACGCAGCGGCTGCACGGGCGGCCTTCATCGCACTTCTTGCACGCCTTTTGGCAGTTAGTGCATGCGTTCTTGACCTGCTTGCGCTTCGCCTTTGGCGGCGCGAGCGGTGAACTCCCACGCATCGTCACCATACCGGTCGGCGTCGAGGAGAGCAAGCTGCTGGAGGCAAGCGTACCGCTGACACCTGGCGCTTGTGAAATGGAAAAGTCGTGCAGGCCATTCGATGACGTGTAGCGCGAACTGCCGCCAGGTCCAAAGTGCGGGGCGTCCGTGCAGACGCTGTCATGTGCGGCGTAAAGCTGGTGCTGCGGATGCGGATGCGTACCGCTGGCTGTGTAGAGCTCGGCGCCCAGTCGCGGGTAGTGTTGCAACCCAGGCGCCAAGTGCGGTGCGTGATCATGCGCGGCGGCGGCGGTCGAAGGAATCGGCATCGGCGAATAGTCCGAAATGGCCGGGTACGATGACCAGTTTATGGGCACGTGCGTCAGGTGGGCGGGATACGGCAGGATGGCGCCGGCATGGCCATGCACATTGGCATTGGCTGCACGCAATAGAGCGGCACTCGTGCTGGCTATTGAGTAAAAGCGGGGCGGACTCGGCGCCGAAATGAGCGCGGAAGGCAAGGAGGAGGGGCAGGAGAGCGGCATGCTGGCACTCGGTCCTTGCGCCAGCGCCGTGGAGATGGACGGAAGCTGCGTGCTTTGTGGATGCGAGTGAGGCGGCGAGTGCTGATTTGCGGCCGACGAGGATGTCGTTTCCGCTGCTGCCGCGGCCTGTAAAGCATATTGTTGCCAGGACGACATGCCGCCTGCTGGTGACGCTGTGCGCTCAAACGAGGACAGCGGCAGCTGGACGGTGGTAATTGAGCTAAACAATCTGCCATCAGAATCGCGAAGACAGGTCAGCAATTCGACCATATGGGCTGAGGCCACACCGAACACCACTAACAAGTACACAACTCACTCGGTAGCCAGCTTGACCGATGAGAGTGTGAGAAGCGTCTGCCGCGCGCAAGTCGTGCGATAGACCTTGCTCACTGTTGCAACAAATAGACGAAAGGAGTTATAATGCAATGCGATGATGGAAATTATCGTCGTCCTTGCTTGTTCGCGAAATCGCTTCTCGAGGTGGTGGCGAGGAAGAAGCTGAGGATGACAGGGAGGGGGTTGGCACGGAGACTGACGCTGGGTTCGTATCTTCACACGTCGTCTTCCGATATTGTATTCTTTTCTGGGGTGCGTCGAAGCTCGAATGCAACAGGAGTCGGATGTGGTGATTTCGTTGGACGAGTACCGAGCCCGATCACTTGCTGCGCTCGAACCAAGTGGAGATAATGAGGAGAGGTTGATTAGATTCGAGCGGAAGCCGGATCAGCCGATTTGCTTCTGCACCGCTCTCTTCGCTCACCGGCCTCGACGTCGCGTTGATGCGCAGACACCGAAGGAGCCGCGCTGTGCTTTGCTGTGCCGCGAATAGAAGAGAGTCGAGATGGCAAGCGCAGGGACTGCAGCAAGGAAGAATGGGTGTGACTGTGACTGCACCGCCCAGGCATATATGACGCGAAGTATGACGTCTTGCGGGAGGAGAGAAGAGGCTGACAGAGGGAGCACAGGAGATGGCGGTTTCGGCGGACGGAGAAAGGAGGAGGGGGAAAGCGGACGCAAGAAGGAGAGGAGGGGAGAAGCAGGCGCAGGACTCTTGGCGAAGCTTGAATGAAGGTCGTCGGAGTTGAAGATGAGCGTTACTATACTGCTGCGGACCTCGAATTACTCCGTCAATTTAGGAGGGCCAACCACCTGCCACGCTGTCTAGAGATGTGCAGGCCTGGGGAGCCGGGGAAAGAAGGGCGCGTAATGACGATCCGACTCTACCGCTGATTTGAGCTGTTGCTAATGCTGCTGCCAGGGTGATGATGATAAAAATGGATATGTTCGACAGCAAGTTGTGTTGGTGCGTTGAAGATGGACCTCGACTCTACACAGCCTGCGTCGTCGTTCATATATAGAAGACGACCTCGACTGGAAAGTTGCGTCGAACACACCGCAGGCGCTACTCCTTTGGCTGCCCCGGACGTGTACTGCGCTCGTTTACTTTGTTGGTGTTTGGGACGCGAGTGTGTGTGCCGTCTTGCGCGAATAGTATGTGGCCAGCGGCCGCTGCGGGTCTGAGACCGGAACCGAGATGAAGGGATGGATGGGTAGGATGATTAGGATGGATGTGTGCGTGCGGATCCTTAGCCGTGGTCGGCGTCAACATTTGATACGCCACCGATCGTGAGGTGAAGGATGGGTGATGGGTGGCGGGTTCCATGGCCCCCTGGGGCCACGGGTGCTGCTAACGTACGTAGTCCGGATGTTGTTATTGCCGCGCGGGTCTGCTCCGGAGGCTGGTGGAAAGCCCTTGTTGGTGTCGGTCGCATCTACGATGCATGGCGGCTGGCGGGTACAGAAGATGACGAGCGACGAAGGCTGATCATCAGCCTTGGGTGTGCTTGCTGCCGCTGTTAGCCACAACAGGACGGCGTTTCGGCGGCCCAAAAGGTGATGACTTGCCAAACGAACGCACCAGCCAATCCACTCAATGGACAGGCAATGGATGGAAAAGGAACGGACGAGGCTTGTGGAGGGGACGGATGGCGTTGTTGTGCAAGCAGCAGATGCCGTCGGTATCCACAATCCAGGTGTTGGATGGATTGGATTCTGAGTTGAACACACTGGAGGGGGAGGAATCTGGATGGGTCCTTTTTGGAATACACTTTTTACTCTGCGCAAAGCCCATCAGCTTGGCGATGAGTGGTTCATCTCCTCAGTAGATTTTATGTACATAGTAGGTAGGACAAAACCCGCCGGAAAATGGACCTTGCCTGCCGGCGCTTTGATTTCCTGGGAGAACTAGCGCTAGGTTTTACCGTTATTTGGGCCTGACCCGAGAAATCGTAATCAGAAGTGCGTCTAGACTCTAGCCATGTACAGACCTGACTCCAGAGAACCGATTCTACATATGTTGATCAAACGAGTTGCAGTTGAACAGGTTACATACAATGGCTACACTAAAGTTGCATCTTGCAGGCATACACACCGGACAAGTTTATCTCTCTCCTTCCCGGGGTAGAGGCACTCATCTCATTCTCCAGACTCCCCGTCCCCTCTCCGCCACCTTCGCAAAACGGGAAACGCAACCAAAACTTGTGTGGCCACCGTGCTCATCACGGATCCTGTCCGCCTGTAGGGTTCAGTCAATTCATGTTGGTTGTTGAGCCGTTTTCCTGCTTATGTGTATGTTACACGACGTACTTACCAGTTCCCCGCGCTGGTAAAGTGGAAGCCCTGTTCGATACCGACGAGCACCAGCCGCTCCTCAGGCCACATTCCACAGGACAGCGCCTCCAGAGGTCAAGCTGACATGCCACCTGTAACAAACCCGCCTCTCAAGAATCTCCGAAGCTCTTCATGGAGCGGAATAATTTGGGTGCTGGAACAATGGAAAGTAGCGAGAGAGGCAAGTTTCTTGTCGCTGGCGGGCAGCGGCTTTGTGGGGCACTGCTGGGCAGTGTGGCAACTCCTGGTCAGCCTGCCTTGATGTGGCTTGGAAGGCCCAGCCGTGCATAGACAGTGCATTCACCTGCACCAGCAGTGGAGAGGACAGCTTCAGTGCCATGCTCGCCCTGGCTTAATCACCGGGTGTGAATCCAAGCAAAACCGAAAAACATCTGGACACTGCGCTGGTGCTTGCCCACCCTCGAACATTCCATCAAAAGTCCAAAAGTGGCTGGACCTTTTTATCTTTAGTCGTCGCTACATTAAAGCCTTGCATGCGTGGAAGCAGTGTCCCGTGATGCAAGGCACTGGGACAGTCGGCGTCACGAGTCGTGCCTCTCTCTCTCTTGGTCCGTTCACGCGTAACCGACGCGTCGAGATGACTGCGAGTGCAACACACTTTCCTTTTTCATCGTGACCATCATATGGTTGCTGTAACCTTTATATGCTAGTACAACAAAGTGCATATTACGGACCAATTCATGCTGTGAACATTGCCCTACTGACATCCCATCGAACATGCTACATGCTCTGCTTGCTGGGAGTCGCAAGTCAAGGATGGATATAACGGTCAACGAACAAACTCTACTGATGCGCCCAAGTCGAGGGCAACCACGCGTCAGGCGTCTGTCATGCGATCAGGAGCGGGAGAGAACTGAGTCAGCGCCTGCGGACAGCCACTCATCCGCGGCACAGCATGTTGCCATGTGAGCTCACCATCACAAAGCTGCGATCGAGGAAGGCGAGGAAGCGGCTGCGGTACTGCCGCGGTGTGATCTGAGCCAATTTTGTCGATTAGCTACTGCAGCGCTGGTTCCGGAACTCGTTCAAGCGCACTCACGATCGTCGGCTCGCCCTTACCCGTGCCGCCGAGTAAGCCAGCCTCTTTGACAAAGCTCTCCACGCGCTTGTCCCAAGTGTACGTGCGGACAAAGTCTGAGAGAGTGGGCGAGAGACGTGTCAGGAGAAATGCGCCTATCTGCTGTCAGTCTGGACTAACCAATGATGCCCACGACGAGCTCCGACTTGTCCTTGACCATGCCAACGACGAGCGAGTAGTCCATCACTGGAAAGGGGAGAAGAAACGCATCTCAGATGTTTGTTGTGTGGCAAGCACGCAAGCCCGCCCAGCCCTGCCGAGACCTCACGCACCATTCATGTCTGCCAGGAACAGGCTGTCGTTCCAGAGGGCAGCCCTGAGCAGCCGCTTCGAGTGCTCTCGCACAAATAGCGGGTTCTGATGAGCGAGCTCAACCAGGTTCTCATCCTGCAGCACCTCGTTTGGCCTGCCCGTCTGCTGGATGTGACGATTGCGCATGCTGCCCTTCAGATCGAAGATCTTGCTCATCTCACGCCCGTAGAATAGATTCTCCATCACAAGGCAGTCCATCTTCAGCGTCTTGCCCGTCTGCGGATTCTTGAAGCCGATGCGGAAGCAGCCAAAGATCTTTGCCAGCGTCGTTGGCCGGTCGCGGTAGAAGCAGTTGGCGATGTAATCGAAATACGCAGGCGCGAACTTGGAAAACCCATCCATCTCGTATCGCGAGAGCTGCTTGACGACCAATCGGTCATCCCGCGTTTTGAGGAATGCAGCGCCTGATTTACCGCCAGAGCTGTCCCACTTGAGACAACGACTGAGCGACTCAATAATCGTCTCTCCACACCCGGACGAGCGGCGTAGCGCATCAAACTGTTCGGCAAAGAAAATGCGGCACCAGAAGCTTGACGAGCCCGATTCGAACTCTGATGAACCAGCCGGATCCAAGGTCAGTGACCAACTGGGTTGCTCTTTGTAGAAAGTCCCCCTAACTCACCAAAGCGGAAATGCGTCCCTCCCGCTCGCTTCATGGCCATCTCTAGGTCATTCGGTTCGGAAGGCATGGGCGCATTCACAAAGCCCCACCCTTCACTCTCAGTCGTGTCCCCTGGCATGAACGACTCGTCCACATCCGCTAGCCGTGCAGTGCTGCTCTGCAGACTTTTCAGCTTGTCCGAGTAGTTCTTGGAACTGAGCGTAAATGCGATGATGGACGAGGGCTCGTCCTCGCGCACAATGATCTGCGAGTCTGCAAACACATGCTCCGTTGCGAGCCTGACATGGCGATGGGCGAATAAGCGAGGTGACTGAGAAAAAAAAAAGACAAATGGGGAGCACTCACATGGGATATTCCAACAGCGGGACAGGCTCTCCACCGCGCACGGCCCAGAGGCCTGAGATCGCCTTGATGAGAGAACCTCGCTCGTAGCCCGACGTCTCGCCATCCGAGAGCAGGAAACTCCGAGCGTGCGTTGGGAGTGTAGACGACATGAACGATTGACCCTGACTAGTAACAGAACTCGCATCAGGGTCCTGGCCCTTCTCGCCGCCCATGCGAGTCTGGATTGTCATGACGTCCGTGGGAGGGGTGAGCCTGTCTGGTCGATCATCTCCGGGATCGACATCACCGGCAGCGGTGGGCGGAACAACTTGGCTGGCCGTTGAATGGTCTGCAACTGTTTCTGAATCAGTGCCATCTTCATCCTCGTCTTCAGCATCGCCTGCTTTGGAGCTTTCCGAGCTGCGGTCGCTATCGCTCTCATCATCCTTAACAGCATCGCGAACGCTGCGAAAGACCTCGACACGGGCCTGTGTGAATGCTACCGGCCTCGCGCGGCGAGCGCGAGATGCCATCGCCTGGCGCTGGTGCTCTCGCTCACGCTCGGCTTCCCGACTGATGCGATCAAAGTGCCGCGCAATTGTTGAGACTTTGCTTCTGGCCCCCGCTGTATCCTTGCGAGTGCTCGTTGGCAAGCGGCTGGGAAAGACTGTGTCTTTCGAAGCCTCTTTGCTGTTTGGACGCTGCTTGACTATACTTCCTGATGGCCCTTGGGGCTGGGAGCGCTCATTATCAGACGAATTCTTGCGGCTCAAGGTGCCTCCCGAGCGGTTTGTACTTGGACGACTATTCGAGCGCCCGCTACGCGCAGTCTCATTCATGCGAGGGGGACGATAGCTGCTCGGAGGCGGTCCTGCTTTGGCGACAGGGGCTCTATCACCGTCGAGCCGCCTGGAGTTGGAGCGCGTACGCTGCACACCTGCTGTGCGCGCTATCGGACTATCACGAGCGGAGCCTCGTCGAGATACAGTAGGAGTGGTTGCTTGACTATGCGCTGCCGGCGTCCTGACGTCCTCATTGTCAGAGTGCATGGGATGAGGTATGCTTGCGATCCTCTTCACTGGGCCAGGAGTTTGCTCGGACTTGAGGCGTCGCATATGAGGCCGACAGGCCGAAAGCCTAGGAGTATCCTCAGCAGCTGAACTTGCAAATAATTTCCCCTTAGCCGGAATCTCAAAGCGTTTCACCAATCCGGAGACGTTGCTACTCAAGTCGTTCTCCGTACAGGAGCTCTCATCAAGAGCAAGGGGCCGGGGCAGACGGGGTCGCAGGCTTTCGACCGCTGATTCGTCCGCTGACGTATTCCCCCCGCATGCAACTGCTGCGCTGCCCTCTCGCCTTGGAGACCCTGGAGGTGCAGACGATCTGGGATGTGGTATGCCCTGCGCCGCAATTTCGGACCCGACGGTGAGAGATGAATCGTTTGGCAGTGTGCCGACTGGTGGGCTCGCGCCTTCAGCCCTTGAAGGTGCTTCTGAGCTGTCGCCCGCATGCTCGTCCAGCTCAGCTGCCGTTGGCAGCCTGTCTCCGAGTCTCTCAGCGTTCTCCCTTTCCGAAAACATGCGCTTCAGGTGACTCGCTGTCAAGCGCCGGACGTCCTTTTCGCAAGGGAGGAAGTTTCGCTCGAATTCGACAAATGCCACATCCCATTGAACGACCTTGTCCTGAAGTTGTCGCACAACGACGTTCAGTGACAACGCCGTGGTTGCCGAGCTCTGGAGAACAACGCGTCAGTTGCAGTCTTCCAGGGGAAAAGCCATGAGACGAAAGGCGCACCTGCAAGTATGCCTTGCGCAAGGCAGAGTCCATCTGGTCAGAATCCTCCTTGAACCTTGCCATCAAGTCAGTGAGCATCGCTTGACCATTTTGCCGCGTAGCTTGATCGCGTTCGACCCCGACTTCAACGCTCAACGCTTCGAGACGAGCAAGCACGCTATTCCAGTATGCCATACTCTTCTGTTGAAGCTTTAATGCCTCGTCATTCTTCATCTTGCAGCGCAAGTCAGGCCGGCTGAGCAGGCGCAAGTTTGGCATTGTGACCTCAAGGGTCTGAATAGGATCAGTGTGGAAGCGTATGGCAAGGTTCCGGTACGCGAAATAGCGAACATGATCCCGAAAAAAATGATGGGTGCACACCGATGTGCGACAATTGTCAGCAGCGTAAAAATGTAGTTCGAGATACTTGGCGAAAGAGTACGACCACGTTTCTTCGCTGATGGGCGACACTGAAGTGGCGACTCCGCACTCTTTGCAGTACGACCAGACCAAGAGGCGACCCTCGCTCCCAGGGATGGGACACACGAAGCGCTCCATCATGACCTGTACTCTCGTATCATTGTGCACGTAGCTACGGTAGTGCAGAAGGTTTTCTTTGTCGCAGCCGTTAGCAGGGCAAATGAGCCCAGCATCATTGCAGTGGCGTTCAAGGTACTGGCCGAGCGTCTCGTCGCCAAAGCCGTAGTAATCGACTTGGTGGAGCGATGGGCCACTGCAGGGACTCGATGTGCTCGAACACGAGGTCACAGCCAGCATGACCAGCCGTTGATGAGCAAAGGGTGTAACAGCATCGGGACAGCGGTCCAAGTATTGCTCCCAGCTACGCATCTGAGCTCTGAATCGAGCTCTTTCCGTGTCGAACTCGACGCGCCTAGCAACCTCTTCTGGCTTTTGCATGATGGCTCGTAGGTCCAATGCCTTCGATTTCGGAGACGGACAAGCACTGGACTTTCCCGATGACACGTCAAGTCCGCCCTCGGCTGCGGACTTTTCAGCCTTAGGCGTCATAGCAGCGCTGTCATGCTGCTCTTCTGCACGTATACGTGCCACCTCCTCCTCATCGCACAGCTTTTTGAGGTGCGCGAGATGATCGGCGATCTCCCTCATCTTGGCCAGTGGGTAAGGAGGCGGCACTCTGACGGCAGCAGATGCGCTAACGAGTATTCCATCGTACATATGCAAGATGTGCTGCGTTCGGGAAGATAGCCCCGCTCCTTCGATGCATCGCGCTTCTTGCTGTGCCATCCGTTTTTGGCGTTTGGCAGCTGCCAAAATTCGCGTGCTTGCGACTACTTCATCGGTATCTTGAAGCTCTCGCGCAAGCTGCAAGGCTGCATTCTCATCGCGCATAAGGTGCTCCTCGAGCCTCAAATTGTAAGCGATAAAGATCAAGAGGTCGAGGATGACTTTGACGCGACGCAAGCTCTCAGGTCCTGCACCCCTAAGAAGAATTGTCGAGCCGAGATTCCGATTCAGACCTTCGAAGCGCATGAGAGATTTGCTGGCCTCTGGCACCCCAACGATGTTGTATGTCTGCACGTCAAATGCTGTTGCGCGCCCAAGCCGTGGTTCTAGTGCTAGTCTGTCGACCGAAGTAATGATATCGGCTTGTGTACAGCGACTGATGGCCTCCACGGCGCTTGCCTTGAGACTCCAGACCACAATGACACCGGCATCCTCGAGCATCTCAAGGGCCAGACGTGAGACCGTCTTCTCCACCACGAGGAGCTGAGGGCGTAATGCGAGGATCCTCGCAACAAGGAGTCGTGTGTATTCTTGCTCTTGTGCGATGACCGGCTCCAGGGACACGAATTGAGTGTCTGGTCGATGAAACTCGATCGGGAACTGTATGACCATAACACGCGCGTGGCTCAGCGGCAAGCTCTGCGCCATCTTCTTGGTGGCAACATGCTTGCTGCAAACAAAGCCTGAGAGAAATAAAATATGAGATGCAGATGCAACCAACAGAATCTTCTATCCTTGCGTGGCTCACCTTCGACATACTGTGTGTCCGAGGGTTTGCCCCCTGGGATGCGCTTGATTTTCACGTATCCACGGATGCCCATACCTTCCCCGGCGCGTGCATTTGGTTTGACACGAGTAATTGCTTTGAGCGCGAGAGTAATCATGACCTTGCTCCAATCATCAACGTCCTTGATTTTAGCATGCTGGAGTGTCTGGCGTGCCATGGTGGTCAAGTGAGCGAGGCTTGCGCTGCTGAGCTCAGTCTGCCAAGTCGCAGAGGAAGGTTCTTGATGGAACCCAAGCGTGCCCTCCTTGCGGGACATGTAGTGCCGGCCTTCGGAGCGAGGAAGACTATCGTCATCCCGAAGCAGATCGGCGCGGGATCGCAAGCGAGTCCGTGTGTGCGAGAGCCCCTCACCAACAAGTCGAACTCTTGGATCGCTTGAGATGTCAGTCTGATAAAAGGCAGCGACATTGTGATCCGAAGCGATGTCGCCGGTCGTGGACAATTTCGGGAACGGAATGTTCAAGGCATGCGACACAGCCGCTTGCGTTGCGAGCGAAGGCCGTGTGGACGGTTGCTGGTGCGCTTCTTCTGCTCTCGAACCGGAAGACGGTTCGTTTGCCGGGTGAGGACTATCAGGAGCTGGATCCTCTGCATCCAATGTCGGGCTGGGCTCCTCTCTCAACGCTTTCCGGAACGGCGCTGGCGCGTCGTGCGCTGATGAAAGCGCGCCTTCTTGCGAGCAGGCAAGTACATCGGCGGTGTTGACTGCGTCGGGTACCCCAGGGGTCACCTCACCGCCATGATCCGCACCAAGCTCTGAAGCACGTATGTCACGTTCGTGCTGACGTAGAATAGAAGCGACAGCTCCATGGGGAATCCCATGATCGGACTTGATGTTGGCTCGTGCGAAGAGATGATTAGCAGCGAACTGTGACTGCGGGGCTTTGACCTGAGCTTCGAGCGGTGCAGAGATCATGCCCGGAAGCACCTTAGTGGTGCCGGTGAATGTATGTCGAAGTGAAGGCCGCCTATGGAGTGACACCTCGCCATGAACGGGCACTGTGCCGCCGAACGTCGAGCCCGCCTCCTCCGCATCGTACTCTTCCAGCATGCGCATGCAAAAGTTGCACACTCTGATCATTCCATCGTTGGCAAAGCGGACACCGGGAATGATGTGTGAAGCGCATCTGCTGCAGTAGATCTGGCCGCAGAGTCGGCAATCTGAGATGCACTCTATGTCAGCGAATTGAGTCGGAATTGGGCAGCAATCATTTTTTTGGCTCACGGTGCTTTCGTCTGAAAGGCGTAAAGTAGGACAGGCATTCCCTGCACTCCTTGACATTCTCATCGGCCATCCAAAATTTCTTACTAAGGCCTTCGCCTCTGATCCTTCGCCAGATTGCGTCTGCGCTTGTCTGTAGACCGTGTACCGCCGCGCTGCTCGTCGGCGTGGTCCGTCCACCATAGTCACTACTTGCCGTTTGAAAGTCGTACCTGTTGCTACCCAACCCGCGCTGGCGTGTTGAAGCTGCACTGTTACTGTGTATACTGCGCGCATCGTCTGCCAGCGTGCCGCGTGATAGCGGGAATCCTGGAATGGTGGACATGCCCCACATTCCGTTTGCTATCGAATCCGAAGATGGTAGAGACGGGGTCCTGTGCAGCCCAAGGCCGTACGCCGACCGTCGGTTGACATTGAGTGAGCCAAGTACATCGCCTTCGTCCGCATCATCGTCACTGTGATCGAGCTGGGTATCTCCATCGCCCTGTGGCAATCGGTCGCTGATCGAAGGACTATCAGCTATAGTGCTGACACCATCTTCCACCATCATGCTAGCATCGACCATGGACGGAGCTCCAGCGAGGTATGAAAAGTGATTAGACGTGAGCGCAACAGCCGGGGTGATGGACGCGACAGCCGAGCTGGACAGCCCAATCGATCCAATGGTGCGCAGCGCAAGTGAAGGAGCTTGGCGATGCCCTCGTTTGTAAGAATTCGGATCTGACTTGCTTGGCTGCACTTTGACTCTACCCTTGAATGGCATCGTGCTTGACGCTGGCGTATTTCGCGCACGATTGCTGCTTCCTCCATCGTTCGTAACGCTGCCTTCGCGACTTGGCAGGAATAGGCATATGATTTCCGCCTCTCCTGGAGATCTGACATCCGCCCACTGCGGAGCCACTGGGTCCAGAGCCTCAACATCTGCACCGTCGCGTGCATCATCCTTGGGTGCAGTTCCAGCGACCCAGGCCGAGCGAACCTTGCTGAAGAAGTCGCCAACGCCCCCGAAAGTGAATGTAGCCTCTGCTGTATCATCCTTGTCCTTGAGAAAGTGAAAGCTCGTGAGCCGCTCAGAGTCATTTAGACCGACGCCTGAAGCGGCCGCCATCGTGACTGCTCGGTTGAGTTCGCTAGCGCCGGCCGTGGGCCGGTCAGTCATCCATCGGCTAGGGATCCAGGTGGCGGGAGGGCGACCTTATGGCGAAGGCGCCGTCGTTCAGCAGCAGTTCTCGCGGTCACCACGCATGATTGAAGGTGACCGTCTGCTCATATGTAGCAAAACGTGGGCCCAAGTTGAGATACCGAAGCCGATCGTGTAGGCAAAGCTCCACTTTTCCCGCTTCTCTCTGTCCGTTGCGTGAAGTGAGTCTGCGGTGTTTCGATCACTTTTCGGCGTGATCTGCTCGCCACCTCATGTTCAAACTCATGACACATCCATGTCCACTTTATCTGTGCCGTCGTCAACGAGAACACGGCTTTCATTGAAGTAGGGCAAACCCCACAGGCGAAATGGGCAAGAAGGGAAGCACCCAGATAGGGCAAAAGGGGACGCGTCAAATAGCAAAGCACAAGAGGCGGCAAGTTCTGACAGACATTGCCAAACGTGAAGAATCGTCATTCGCCAAATTGGGACCCGATGCGCTCCTACAACTCAATCTACATGCGACATATACCGTCCTGGCGCGTCCGATCCCCAGAGTTCTGACTTTGTATTCTCATCCAGAGAACAATGTAGCTCGAGGAGGCAGCTCTGACTCGGAGAGTGTATCAAAGAAAACGAGCCGGTCGAGGCCCTTGCTGACGCTTCCAAAGAAGCCACGCTGGTCTCACGAACTCTCAGCTAAGGCTGTCCAATCGAACGAAGCCGAGGCTTTTCGAAATTGGCTTGAAAAGACCGACGAAGAGGTGCAAAGATGCTTCAAAGATGCGCTGACGGTGAAAGGGAAAGGCCGGGCAGCGGAACATAATGTAGACGACGATGCTGCCACTCTTGCCGCTGCTGTCATCCCCTCGCTGTTCGAACGCAATCTCGAAGTCTACCAGCAGCTTTGGCGAGTGGTAGACCGCGTCCAGATTCTCCTAGTGCTCCTAGATACCCGCTGTCCCCCGATCCACTTGCCGCCCTCGCTGGAAGATTATCTGTTTCGCCAAGGACATACGAGGCGGCGACGCACCGTGCTCGTGCTTACCAAAGTGGACCTCGTCACTGCGGATGTAGCGGCAGTGTGGCAAGCATGGCTTAAGCAGAAATACCCACAGTGGCAGGTCGTCCTCACCTCCAGCTATGTTCAGAGAGAGGCTCACGAGGGACAAGGCGAGTGAGGCAAAATGCACCAAGGAAGTGACGCCGCTAACTCTGAACTGTGCCCTTTCTTAATGGTGCTCCTGCAGGATCTCGCATACGGTTTCAATCTTCAATCAGCCCTGAATCTCGAATCGCCCTTATCGACGCCATACAAACAGCGTACAATAAGCTTGTCGAACCGCCGGAACATATGTCGAAAGATCCGGATGCACTGCGCCGATGGCATCACGAACAGAGCAGCCAAGATGAGGGCCGGCGTCTCGGATCTATCGACTGGGATACCCTGCGTAATCAGGCACATGAAGAAACCAGGGCAGGAATGGAGGGTGCACAAGCATCTCGACACGTCTCGGACCCGGCTGTATGTAAGGGGTGCGATACAAGTGCGGCAGTTGGGCACCTGGGAGCGGACCTCTGCATTGGACTGATCGGACAGCCAAATGTCGGAAAGTCCAGCTTGATCAATGCGCTTCTCGGCGTCCAAAAGGTGCGCGCGAGCAAGACGCCTGGAAAGACAAAGCACTACCAGACCCATCTGCTGCTGGACTGCCCGCGACAGCAGCAAGCGTCTATGTATGGCCACCTGTCATCGCGCGTCATGCTATGTGACTCACCTGGACTGGTGTTTCCTTCCCTTGTCGGTATGGAGATACAGGTGCTTTGCGGAATCTTGCAGATCTCGCAAGTCCAAGCTGCAGCTTCCTGCGTCGAGTACGCCGCGCACCGTCTGCCGCTTGAGGTAATCTACCGGCTGAAAGGCGAAGGCAAGCGAGGTTCAGAATCAGGGAAAGATAACCCTTTGACGGCAATTTATGTGTTGGAAGCGCTTGCGACAAGATACAACTTCAAGACTGCCAAAGCTGGGCGCGCAGACACCAACCGTGCAGCCAATATGGTTTTGCGCGCTTTGGCCGAAGGACGCATTAAGTGGGCGTTCCGGCCGGCTCATCCCACATCGCAGGAAGACGAGAGTACCGAGCAAGGTATCTGGCTTCGCTCCGACGCTGATGTTGAAGAAGTTCAGGAGGGAGGATTTTACGCCGAGGATGCAGTACAGGAGATCGAAGAAGCTAGCCACGACGAACACATGCTTGCTTCCGATGGTAAAGCCGTTCGCTTTAGCGATGACGTGGGACACCGTACGCTAAGCGAAATGGAGACTGGCGAGTCAGACCTGAGCGACGTGGATGAAAAAGCTCAGGTGACAGCTTCATTTCGGCCAGCGACGAGCATGTTCGCAGCTCTGCAGGTGGAGCATGCTGGGGATGAAAGCTCTGCAGACGAAGGAGATTGATCGCATACACGCAATGTAGATGCGACGTGGACGTATGTGAACTAGGACGGATCTTATCTCTCGACTCTTTCCATTCAACGACAGTGATCGCTGACATCATCAGAGTCAAACGGCATAGTCGGTGGTCGCTATTGAGGCGCGCAACGGCTCTTCGCATGGATGTAGATCAGATGGCGTGTCCGGCATCAGATTCACACCCCACAGGCGACTGTCTCACCATTTCATTCATCCTCGTCCTATTATATGGATTCTTGCATCTTGTGAAACCGCAATGCGGTTGGAGCTAAAAGCGAAGGCGAAATCTCGTGTGCTGCATGCTCCATGTTGTACAATGTAGTTCATTATCATGGGCTCGGGCCTCGATGCACATAACGCCTTTTTTCATACGTCAACACCACCTCCATCCTTCACTACACATTCACTCGTCAGTTCGCGCCGTGTGGCCTCTCTCGTTTGGCATGTGTGTGGGCTTTGGAGACATCCCGAAAGCGGCGAGATCAGATCATCACTGCTCGACGCCCGCAGCGAACTTGCAGATGTGCTTACGTTCGATGCCCCACCTCGTTTCAGCTGCACTAATGCGCTAAAATCAACATTCAGCCTACTGTGTAAGGCCGATGCTTCGTAGTGCAGAAGTAGCGCCACACCATAACCGGAGCTCCCGACAACAAGATTAGTGAATGGGTCATGGCACAGTGGCTGCCCATGAAGCACGCGCGGTGCGCGGCAGGGTGAGGCGGGGCTGGTGTGGGGCCAACGGCTGAATTATAGTTTGCCGCATGCATCCTTTTACAGCGGACCACGCATGTGAGCTGACAGTAGAACCCAATCAGATCCTTTCCCATCTTGTGGCCTTGTGGGGCTTGGGACCACACTCCACAACTCAAAAGACTCTTCAACCAGTTTGCTGAGACGTTCAACTTAAAGGGCTTGACGAGCGATTCGTTCGCGGTATCATACAAATAGACGCAATCCTAGCAGCGACTCCCTAACTTCAATTCTGCACCCACCCCATCTCCAACCCAACTTCTCCCACTTCACCGAGCCTCGCTGGTCGAGCACATCACATCCTCCCGCTTCCCTTTCCCATATCCAAAGAGCCTACACCGGCAGGTCCGTCCATATATTCCAGCAATGAAGGCCCAAGCTCTCCTCTCCTCTATTCTTTTGGCATTTGGTGAGTTGTGGCAGCGAGCGAGAAGGGTGTGTTTATCGATTCTCACGTGCTGGTTGGTCATCTTTTTCTCTGTTAGCCCTCAATGCCAATGGGGCTGCTGCTCAGAACTTCGGGCAGGGCCTAGCGCCGGGAATGTTTTCCGGCGGCGGCGGTTTCCCGATGGGCGGCTTTGGTGGCCACGGGCTTGGCGCTGGTCCTATGATGCCTCCTGGACCGGGCGGCAGCCCTCCCTTTGC
>NW_013546866.1:0-28724 GCF_000711695.1 Tilletiaria anomala UBC 951 | reverse complement strand
GGGGGTGGGGGGAGATGCTAACTGTCCAACAGCTTCTGCAGATCCCGCAACAACGGCGCAAAGGAAACTGAAAACCGGCAACAATCCTCTTCACTGCGATCAGACGGTCCGCTAAACCGTCGTTTTAGTGCCACACAATGCACATGGTCCGTCCGAGCAACCTCTCTGGTATCTCTCACTCTCTCCCGCGAATGGCAACAACAAGACAGATATGCAGTCACAGAACAGTCATCGAGTCATATTTTGTCACTAGTAGAGGATACTGAAGTACCGGATTGAGGCCTGAAAGGCCGAGACCTGATGTCGCTGTGTGAGCGTGATTGACTCATGATAAGGGCGCCTGGACAAAGTAAGGTTTGCGCTCAAAAAGGCATGGAGTTTGCGCCCAAGCCGTGGGTGCAATTCAGTACCATAGGAGTGGTGATGTGGAATGTTGCTCGTATTCAGTAGTCTGCAACGCGGTTCGCTTTAGTATCAGCATCTGTCACTGTCTTACAACTGGAACTCATTCAATGTGGCGATGTATTCGAACGACTGTCAGGGGAGAGCTTCTAAGATGGGAGGCATCTACTGGCGTGCAACTAGCTCTCAGTGGGCTGGCGCCGGAATAGAGTCATGTCTCTTTCATCATGTCAAGACTATGCACGTTCTTTCGTCTGGCGTGTATGCTACACGAATCCGCGGTACCTACACGCCATGCAATTAACCGCCAGACGTCTCGCTTAGCGGCATTGGACGCATGTCCTTTCTTCCTACTTGAATGGCACTACCGCCTACATCTTTACTTTTTAGAGAGGGTGGCAGACCCGTAATTGGAATTATAGTTACAACAGTACCTCACTCAAGGCAGCTCCGACCCAGCCGTCTTCAAGGCACGTGACATAGTCAGCGCGCCGGCATTCGACACGATCAGCCATAGTAGAATCCTCACCAGCCAGGCCTTGCAATACGTGACCTTCGTTCCTTCCCTGTCAAGTTTCATGTGCCCGGTCCACGTAGTGTAGGTGTTGTCACCATCTTTCTTACCGCTCGTAAGGTCACAGAGGATGACCAGCTCGTGCGGGCTCGCCTGCTTGTGGAAGACGTTGAGCACACGGTGCTTGCTCAACAAGGCGACGCCCCAAGCCTTGCTCGCCAAGCTGTGATGCCTTGCGGAGATTTCGTCAAGGTCATCGGACCGATAGCAAAGCCTTTCCCGTTCGCCCTAGACAGGAAAGGCAACCGTACACTCCCCCAGCGGCTCGCAGTGCGAGTGAACAGCTTGTGGAAGCCGTCGAGGAAAGACTGGACCTGAGAAGCCATTCTGTCGCTTCAGTTCAGAGTATGCTGAGGGAGCGCAACAAAGCATGTGTATAGTGGTTTCTGTCAAACGAAGCGTGCTGTAGACCTCGGGGTGAAGATCACAAGATGCATAAAAGGCGTACACGGAGGTCAGAGAGGGTGTCGCGCACGTCTCAATCAAGTTCGAGTGCTCGGCGCCTCGACCACGATGGAGCACGGAAGACGCTGCGGCACCGGCCATTATTATTGCCGTGACCGTCGGCGCTCACCGTAGGCAAATGCGCAGATGCGCAGAGGCACTTTACGTGGTAAGGGAATAATGGCTAGATTCATAGAAGTCTTGAGAGGCGGAGTCGACCATGAGTGATAAGGGAGACAGAGACACTGGGATCCATGCCATTACATGCTGAATGTATGATCACGTGATCCATTCTGTGCCTTCACGACATTGCGGACATTATTAGAGGGGAACTCATATGGTGGTTCGCACGCGTGCAGCGTGCCGCCTGAAGCCAGCCAGCTGTAACAACTTCTGGCCTTTTGATTGCGCTGCAGTGCTGCACCAGGCAGCCGGCACCACATCACGTCAGCGATCAAGGCTTGTCTTCTTCCCTCTATGGCGGCGACTTCTTTCACAGCACCATCATGAGTTCAACTGAGTGTTCTGAATCATGCCACCACATTTTATCGAAGGTCAGCAGTGCGCATCATCGACAAACTGTGTGACTGACCTTTGCAAACCTGCTGGATGGCAGCGCTGGACGTGCCAAAGGGTGCTGTAACAAACACTTTTCGATCACGCACAGGTGACTTCGTTCAGGCCATCCAGAGCTGGGATCAGCGCATCCTAGCCACACAATAACGACGACGGCGATAAAGACGAGGTGATCCGTTCGGTGCCAAAAAATCGTCTAATCGGATCTGGCTCAAAGTTGCTCCTGTGCCTCCCATATTGCACTTGCGAGGCCTTGAGCCCCTCGGTGGACGCTCCTCATGCCATCGGATCTGGACAAGTGAGTCAGACAGGGTGCAGCGAGTGCCACACTCTGGTGGTTGCTCATGGATGTTGCATCCTTGGCGACAGTCAAATCGAGCTGCTCCAACAGTGCAAGCAGATCAGCGAAGAACAGGTTCGGAATCTTTGCTTGAAAGCTCGAGAGATTCTGATTGAAGAGGCGAACGTGCAACATGTGGATGCGCCCGTGACAATATGCGGTGACATCCATGGTCAGTTCTACGACCTGCTGGAGCTCTTCAAGCATGGCGGCATGTGCCCCGAAACAAAGTACCTCTTTATGGGTGAGTGCTTTCAAAGGCCCTCCATTGTCAGCAAGATTGACAGAGTCCCCGGCCACACGACAGGCGACTTTGTCGACCGAGGTTTCTACAGCGTCGAAACCTTCCTCCTCCTGCTGGCTTACAAGGTCCGATACCCAGACTGCATCACTCTGATTCGTGGCAACCACGAGTCGCGCCAGATCACCCAGGTATATGGATTCTATGACGAGTGTATGCGCAAGTACGGCAGCGTGAACGTCTGGCGATATTGCTGCGAGGTATTTGACTACCTTGCCATCGGGGCTGTCGTGGATGGGAGGGTGTTCTGCGTGCATGGCGGACTGAGCCCCAACATCTCAACGATCGATCAAGTGGGTCGTTCACAGAGCCTCTTAGTGCACTTACGCTGGTTGCGTGCAGGCTAACGCGTCACGCTGCCCACCCCTAGATACGCTCCATCGATCGCAAGCAAGAAGTGCCACACGACGGGGCCATGTGCGACCTTCTCTGGTCCGATCCCGATGGTGCGTGTCTTCCTCCTGTCCTCGGAGGCATGTGAAATCTGTTCCATCGGCTAATATCTCTCGTCCTCTCTGTCCTTGCTCCGCAGACATCCAAGGTTGGGGCATGTCGCCTCGCGGCGCAGGTTTCCTCTTCGGCGCAGACATCGTCTCGACGTTTGCGCACAATAATGACCTCGATCTGATCGCCCGCGCGCACCAGCTTGTGCTAGAAGGCTACAAGCTCATGTTCGACCAGACGATCGTAACAGTGTGGTCCGCGCCGAACTACTGTTATCGCTGCGGCAACGTCGCCAGCATCCTCAAGCTAGACGATGCGCTCAATCAAAAATACGAGACGTTCACCGAGGCGGCGCAAGAGGCGCATGGCGCACCGGCCAAGCGACCTGCCCCGGACTACTTCCTCTGATTTTACTTTTATGCAGTATATCAGTCTTCACTCGCTTTCCATCGCCCCCAATTGCCACTCGCCACCTTTCGTGTTTCTTCTGCATTTGCCTGTTGACCATCCTTTTGTAGCAATAGAGAAGATGACTGATAAGCGCTGACAATGCATACTTCATACCAGGAGTGCGCGCTCGACTTTGGATCATTGAATGCTATAGATACACGTGAGTTCAGGACAAATAGGATGCTGCTCGTGCCACGTCGCCGTCACCTCAAAACCCCCTCATCCAAGACGCCCAGTTGCACCCATGCGACTATCAGGTCGCACACGCCCGGGTAGCCTCCCCCACTCGAGTTTCCACTTTGCTTGAACTCGTCGAATTCGAACAGGTCAAACTCGCGTCCGAAAGCGATAAAGTGCGCAAAGAGACTGTTAAAGTGCCCCTCGCAGCAGAGATGAAGGAGCCATTGGAACTGAGCGTGGTAGATGTGCGCAAAAACACGCAGAAGCTGCTTGTAGATGTGTTTGGCCGTCACCATGAACGTTGGTGGAAAGTCGCGCGCGGCTTTGGTCGGGAAGGTGGCTTCGTCGCTCAGAAGGCCGCCGACCCAGGTCATGACGTAGTCGATGTACTGGGGCGCGGGTAGCTTGACTTGCTTGCGATTCTGGTCAACCCAGGTGTAGTCTAGCCCAATTCCTGCGGACATAGTCGGGTTGTTCTGCACAGTGCAAAACTCGGTGATGACGCCGTAGAACTGGTTAAGGTTGTTGAAAAAGTCAAAGACTGTATGCATTGAAAGTGGGCATGTCATGGCATGTCAGCTTCTCGTCGGATGCCCAGCGCGCCTTGCGTTGAAAGACTCACGATTGACAGCGACCCATTCCCGCTGATCCACGTACTTAGGCAGCACTACGATCGTCTTGAAGCTTCCCTTGATCAGTGCAGATCGTACGAACGGGTTGCAGAGGTAGAGTGGCTTTCCGTTTGTCTGGCCCAGCGCACCTGTTTGCTGTTGTTGTGGCTGGCTGAACTGACTAAAACCGCCGCCGCCCGGAAATTGGGGCAGATCTGGACTGGTCGGAGAACGTTGTGACGATCCTTTCGGACGACCTGAACGTCCCATAGACCGCCTGAGATTGCGAAGAAGATTTGGGTTATCCGTCATCGAATTGTGAGCGAAAGCAGGCGGGCAATAAGCAAGGGCGTGGACCCACCCTATAGAATTGAAGAAGCTCATGGTGTACGCTCCGCTTGTCCGTGCGCCCGGCGCATATAATACGTCAACAAGAATAAAAAGAGCGCCTTCCGAGGTCTTGACTTTCGCAAATTGAGCTAACCAACGTGCAGGTCCCTAGAATCCGACCGGGTGAAGGTCCAGCTTCACTGTCAAGCCTGCGCTCGCGCGGGAGATGCGCACACTCAGACTCGTCTCTTACTTTTCACTTCTAACTGGTGTGTCCCTGTGACTCCAAACACAGAAACACTGTGCGCGCGGTTTGAAGGCTTCCTGATCTACCTGCCTGCCACTTGCCGGCAGAGACGAAAGGTGCGATGCTTCTGAGCGCTTGCAAGGCTGTCACAATTGCCAATGGATGAGGTGCTTAAGACTGGGGCTTTCTTTGGAGTGTGGGAGGAGGGTACACTGGCTTTAGGGTTACACACTGACTCGTGCGCCTGGTTCTTGCTCCTCCATCGGTCAGCAAGACGAGGACTCGCTTGTTTTGACAGCTGCATGTGCCAACCTGCCCACAACTCGAGCGATGTACATCCTTTACCTTCATCCAAACCTCCCTCCCTCTCTGGGTACAGCGTGCTTGTGGCAGGGCATGCTCTTGCACAGCACATTGCCATGTCGGCTCCGGACTCTTTTCGCTGTCCTGCGGGCGTTGGAATCGACGCTGTGATTTACATCTGAGTTACACAGGTCGAGTTTATCGTTCATCCTTATGCTGTGGTGAGCGACGCAATATCAGTTCGTATTACCTAGCCAACTTATTTCGACACTAATGCAGGCCAAGGGGAAGGCACAAGGACAAGATGACATCTATGACCACTCTGTTCCACGTAGGACCGGGTCCTGAAGAATTCGTGGAATTCAACGAATCATTCGGATCAAAGGCTTTCCTACAACATGTCTGGAACTCTCATGTCACGCCTATCAATGACAATGGTGCGCCTATTATAGAAAATATACATTCTGGAGTGCGAAGCTTAATGGAGGATCTCTGTGTGTCTACTTGCAGATCTTTCCGGGTCAAAACTTCACTCTGCCAAGGCGCGTGTGTCCAATACGCAGCCGCCGTGCATAGAATTTCCTACGATCCTGCGAAAACGCGGCAAAGGCAATTCCTACAAGTTCTCCGGTCGGTGGATCAGCTGGGACGAACTTTCGCGTCGAAATCCTCTCGCCGTCAAGTCACCGCCTAGTCTGGAAGAGTTCATGGCGAGAGGTGGAAAAGTCGGAGAAGGCAAGGCGATCTCCCCAGGAGGGTGGTTAGGTGCAGATAATGTGCTGCGCAAAAAGGCCGAAAAGGCTGTCAAAGAATCCGGAAAGGCCGATGGCTGGATTGGCAAAGGTTCGGCGGAGAGCATTTATGCCCCGAAAGCTACCGCGCTACCAGACGCAGCACCTCCTGCCGTCCTGCCCAAGCTTGCCAATGGCGTCCCGTCTGCATCGAATGATGGAGTCGCCAGCATCGGTGGCGCTCATAGCACCATAACCCCAGAGACTCCAAGTCCGCGCAAAGCGGGAGGAGCTCAACTCGAATCCATGCTGGATCGACTGCGTAATGCGCGAAGTGGACTTGGAAGTGGCGCCAGCATCTGGGCATCGCGCAGCGCTGCGATGGAGACGCTCAAGCAAGAGACATTGGTCGTAGCAGGAGAGAATGCAGAGGTACCCGGATCACCCAAATCCCAAGCGCGAGATCGGACAGATCAGATCGATGCGGACATTGGAAAAAGCGGGTCAAAAGATGCAGAGGACTGGCATCCTAAGGGAGTTCAAGCTCCCTCGGCCACCAAGACGCATACGCCAGTGCTATCAGAAGCCCCGCAAGTAGCTGTGGGGGCGGCAGCAGAAAAGAAGAAGTCGCGACGAGTGCGAGGGAAAGAGAAGGAACGAGATAAGACGCGTGAGCCCGCTCATGTTTCAGTATTTGGGTCTGCAGAGCAAGCCGAGCTCTGCACTCAACCTCATGGGATAGAGGAGCAGCCAGAAGTGAGCCAGGGAGGCGAAGAACAGACCGACGTCTCGGATCCATCGCCGGGCAAGAAGGAGAAGAAGCGCGGGCGTCGAGGACACAAATCTTCCGCCGCTGGTTCCTCCAGTCTGGAGGCTGCGAGTACCCGGCAGAAACTTCAAGTGTCTTCCTCCCCAGATTGCAGGGATGCCTTTGGGTCTCGAGGAGAGGCGAACGAAGACATGCATAGGTTAGAGACGCAAGAAGTGGAAGAGCCTGCAAACGACCCATCGGACGTGTCGGCACTTTCCATAGCCGACCCGAGCTTCTCTGAGCCTGCTGTGCCGGCATCTCCGCAAGGGGCTGACGATGAACAAGGGTCGGGCCTGATTGAAGACGAAGCAACACTGCCTTCATCATTACAGAGTGGTACGGTAACCAAGCAGGGTGCGGTTGGCCCGGACCCCGCTGCTGGCCGGATTTTGGTACCAGATTCAACCTCCGCAGGAGCAGCAATCTCATTTGAACAAAGACTAGGACAAGGCAACGGATTCGCCGCGGCGGCAGCGGCTGAAGAGGTACCAAAGGCTATGAAATCCTCAACAGCCCCGCCGGCGGCGCATTTCAGCTGGGCCGACGACAACCAAGATGAAGAAGAACTTCCAGACCTGGAAGACTGGGGGATCTCTCTCGAATCAATCAAACTCGCTGCCTCCTCGATGTCTCTATCAAAGATTGTCTCCAACGCTAACACGCAACATTCCAATGCGGCAAGCATCGGTACCCGTGCAAGTCCAATCTCTGGGCATGCGACGATGGCTGACTCTCACAATGTGCGTCATAACGCAGGCCAATCAGCCGCGTCTGGGGAAGGAGACTGGCGCAACACCCGTCAATGTAAGCAGCGGGGAGTCGGAGGCAGTGGCAAGGCGGAAAGGAAGCACAAGGTAAAGGGCGAGCTTTTCGGCGCTGCTAGCGGCGGGGGCGATCAAACATGCAATTCGTCGTGCAGCGAGCTGCCGAGCGAGAACGTTAAGGATGTGAAGATCAGACAGGAGCAATATGAAAGTGCGGCACCTGTTGCTCGCAAGCCAGTAGTAAAGCTCCAGATTCGCGGCCGCGCAGCAGCAGCAGCGGCGGCGGCGGCAGAAGGCAACGGACATTCTGCGGAGGCGGTCGCTGCAACTTCAGGTTCGAACTTGAGCTTGCCACGTCCAAAAGCGCAGACCTCATTTGCCCCCCAGCCGCTGGCAGCACCAAAAACAACGCGCAGTGCTGCGCCAGAGGCTCCATCTTGGAAAAAAGCGCTCTCCGCGATCGACTCCGTCGCCACCCGCAATGCAAACGGGAACGACTACTTGTACTGGGAACGAAGAGGCTCTTCTCAGTACGTTCGTGGTGGAGCAGAGCCGGCAATGACGATGCGCAAGCCCGATCAGCCGCACCGACGTCCTCGCATCACTGCTGATCAGGGCACGTTCGCCCGATTGGCAGGTGACATCCTGGCTACGAACGGAGCAGGCGCCGCTGCTGCTGCTTCCGCACCAGGCGCAGGTCCTACGCTAAGAATTGGGAGAGCAACAGGGAACAAAGCTTGAACGAGAGAGTGAGATCATCCCATCCGCCACCACCTTGTCAACAGTATGTACCGCATTATCTATCTCAAGAGAGATCTCAGAGGGGACTATTTCATCTGCAAACCGGTAAATTAGAGTGACGCCTTCAGCGAGCGTCAGGATTGTATATTCTATCTACCATGTAGAATCTTTGTATTTCTTTCCTATTGCTCAGTTGCGTAACCCCCCCCCCCCTTCAGAGGCAAATTCTTGGCTAGTAAGAGACGCTTTGAAACTACACTTGAGATGTTGCTCATTGCAGCGCTTCCAACCAGGCGAATCTCACTTTCTGCAAGCGCGTGCCAACCTGGAACGGGCCACCGTAGGCGCACACCTTGTTCTGGGTTCCAGCGAGAAGACCATCGTCCTCGCGCTTGAAGTCCTAGGACCTCGCAATTGCGCCTCGGTCATCTCGAGCCTTCGTTGCAACTTTACTCGGGTAGCAGTCACCAAGAAGTCGGCACTATCGTGTGCCATAGACTTTATGTTGCATGTCGGCTGCGAAAAATGACGCACGGCTGACGGCATCGTCCGGCGTCGACTACACCACACAAAAATGCCCTAACTATATCCATAGAGCTAAGGTTGCTGCCAAATGATGCCAAAAAGTCCCATGGCGGGTCGAACTCGTGATATCTCACTTTTGCATTTTCGCAGCGTATTCCATCCACAAATCGCTCTCCCGAACACAGATCCAATCTCCTGGCCCTGGAAGAAACGAACTTAGGATCCATCTTTGTGTACCAGAAGAGCCCTGTCACTCGCCCTCTTGCGTAGGATGATGATACTGGAATGATGTAGTTGCGTGCTCATCGCACTTTTGCTCAAGTGCGGTGGTGGCATTCGTCGGCTCTACATTCGAAAAGCATTGCCGGAGTGAAATCAGGTGTCATCATGGCAACTGGTCCCTGAAATTGACTTGGGACGGATGAACAGCAGGGTCCGAAAATGAATCTCGCGTCTTCTCTCGCTCTCCGTTCGTTGTCCAAAACGCGGCTCATCCCGTTCCAACTTTTCATAAATGCTCTGATGCCGACAGTGCACCAGTGGTCATCTAATATGATCGACCGGAGAAGGATTTGACAGCGGTTCTTAATCCGTGGCGGGTGTAATGTGTGGAACATCAGCGCCCGTTGCCACCGTGACCGAACCTCGGGGACGATCTTGTTGGAGAAATCATCGCAGACGCACCCGTGCGTTCGGTCGTTCTCGCCTTCTCCATCGCTACACTGTTGTGTGACACTGTAGGGTGACGTGGTCTTATCAATGATCGACGCTGGTGTTGCAACATTGCATCAGCAGGGCAGGATTCACTGCTGGACAATTGACTGCCTTCAATCAATTGTCAGAGTCGAGCGAGACCGCAATTCGCGCATCGCTGTTGGCTGTATAAAATAACATGATGGAGACTTGCAAAGCATTTTTCAGATACTCTGCACATTTCTGACCTCAACTTACAGGATAGAAAAAGCTTGAGCGCTTCCAGCCTTTGCAGAGCAGTACTGTTGCAAATCAATCGAGCAAGCGACGCGGGCTCCCAATATGGAGGCCATCTTCAACACTACAGGCTCGAACCAGCCGATCAAACAGCAGGCGATGTACGAGCAAGGCAACCGGCAGCAGGAAGAGAATGCCAAGCGCAACGGTGCTGGTCAGCCGACACAAGGTGGGGAGGGTGGCCATGCACAAGTAGGAAGCAAAGACCCTCACGGTGAGCTCGTGTTCTTCACAATCATCTGCATGCTGTAACCGGACCTGTTCTGACGGGTCGTGTGCGCCCCATACTCGTCCCATATCTGTCCAAAAGATTTTGACCCTTCTGGCGGTCCTGGCTCGATGGGAAACAAGCCGGTGCAAGACCTGGTATTGTGAGCCGTCAAACCCGGCAGTAGCCCAATCAAAGGAAGTTCCCACCTCGGAGGACACCATGGCCGGCAAATGACTTCCGTCACGCTGTCAAGCTCAAACTTCATCCAATGAAGCCCGCTAGTGTCTTTCACCGTCGAATCAACTAACCCTTATCGGGCGGGCCATCGTGAGTGTTGCTGTGCGGGATGGCGCACCGGTCGAACCTCGCATGCACCATCTGTATCATAGCAAGCGCAACGTTCTCCTCTATTTCCACGCCCCCATGCAGCTCACTGCTGTCATGAGGTGCTCAGAACACACCTGATGAGCCTTCAAGGCACGAGCGTTGGCGAATAAGTGCGTCGCCCTCAAAACGCTCGCAGATGTACAGTCAAAAGTCAGTGGTCAATAGTCGCGGATGCAGTCACCGCCACGATTTAGAACGGTCAGCACCGGCCCCTTGTTCTCAGGCTCTCGTGTGACCAGTCACGCCCGCACGAAACCATCTGCCTTGAGCTGGAGGCCGGATACGGCCCCAATGCGTGACGGACACTGCGCACTGGCATATGCGATAAGGGATTGCGACTGTGAAAAGGAGATGCGGTGGTACCAATTACTAATAGTATGGAGATGGGCTGTGTGGAAGAAGACGACTCTCGGGTGTGCAGTGTGTTCCGCGGAAAGCGTCTCCTCGTCGATACTTTCTCGTCCCCAGAGAGACTCTGACAGCGCTCTCTCCGTCGGTCACTATTGAATCGCCTTTTGTGATAAATGTATGCATCGCACACTTCTGCATCAATCCTCCAGCGAAAACGCCAGGGTAATCCTTCCACGCATCGCTCGTCCCAACCTCGAACGCAACAGCGTGCGAGTGATTCTCGAAGCTGCTACTCCCTTTTCATCGACCCAACCCGACTCCAGCTTCGGTCCCATCGCGTTTCCACGCTTGTAAGGATAAGGCTTTCATTTCGGTTGCCCAACATGTTGTGGGAAGGTGCGTAGCCCGCGTTGCGATCAATCATCCGGAGCCAAACGGCGCGCACGAGCACATGCGCACGGTAAGGAGGGCAGACAAGAACGAAAAGCCCTTCGTAGGGCGGTGCTCGCCCTTAGTTCACTTCGCTGCGCATGCGGGATCATTTAAACGGAGATGCAGACTCGCAAGGCTGCGATTGAAGGAAAAGGAGACGTGCAGCGCACGATCTACAGCTACTGACCTTCCTTTAATATTTTCTGCGCTCCCTCCTTTCCAAATTTCCCCACGACAATTTGGGCACGATTGATCTGCTTGGAACCCAAACTCCAGGATGGCTGTTCCTTCTCGCGGTGCTCGTGTCGGCAGGTTTGCTGTTCACGATGGTCTTTTACGTCAGTTGGTCTCCGAGTTGCGAGCGTAACGAGCGCCGAGAGCCGATCATGTGAACATTGCTGACAAGGACTTGCTGTCTGCGTTGCAATTTCCAGATCATCATGTTCTCAGATTTGGAATGGTACGCCTTCAAGTCATGTTAACGATCAAAATGCAGAATCTGACAAGCATCGTAACTCCTCCACAGCGACTACATCAATCCAATCGATCTATGCGCAAAATTGAACTACGTGCGTGGGATGCGTTCGCGGATCGACTGGCTCACTGCTGGCAGCGCCCTGACTCCTCTTCTCGCCGTGTCTCCCTTGCTTTCCCCTCCGTTATTCGCACGTCGCGTCGCCTATCGAACCCGAACAGTTCATTCTTCCCGAGATGATCGTCCAAGCCGTCCTCACGGCACTCTTCTTGCTCAGCGGGCAATTCATCGCTTTCTTGATCAACGCCCCTCTAGTAGCTTATAACGCTAACAAGTGAGTTGTGTCCTGGTTCTACTCTGCCCCTTGCTTCCGACACTCATCTTTGACATCTTTTTTTTGGTATCTCTGCGTTTTCCTTACCCTTTCTCCCACTTTCTTCCCCTCCCTTCGTGCCCTCTATTTCTTCTACAAACCCACACGTATGGCAGATTCTTGAGCAAGAATCACATGTTAGACGCGACCGAGATTTTCCGAACATTATCACTACACAAAAAGGAATGCTTCATCAAGCTCGGGTTCTACCTCATCAGCTTCTTCTACTACCTCTACAGGTCAGTCATTGTTTGGGACGAATCGCCGCCCCCTGCGCTTCGGCGAGATTTGCTCCGTTATGCTGGACCGATGCGACAATAGCCCAACTGTGCGTAGGGGATACAGAGAGCTGACTCACTTTCCTGTAATGGATTCCCCTTCCCTCCAACCGCCTGTCGTGCGTTTCTCTACGTTCACAGGATGATCGTGGCTCTTATCGCAGGTTAGTTGACTCCAATGCTCCTCCGCCTTACAACCAGACTCGCGCTGATGCTCGTCCCACCCCTTCTTGCAAAGCCTCAGAGACATCCTGAGCATGCATCGACCCCCCACACTGTGCGCCATCAGCCCGCAGAGACCGCACGTCCGGCCAATCAAGCACTGGCAGCGTATGGCAGACTCACCCGCTTGCCAAGATCCTTCTGAAGCGGAGTCGCTTGTCCAGGGCATCGTAATCTTCACCCTTGTGTAGATTCCCCTTAGTGAAATAAGTGCAATCTCTGCTCATGTTTAGCTTTGCTTGTCTGGGATCACGAAATGCATGCATGTTTGGCTCGTCGGGTGGGCGATGATGATAGCGATTTCCTTGAGGACACGATGACAATGGCACTGCTACAACCAGCAGTCGGCTAGGCAGATATCACCGGCTCTCATTGCTTGTTAGAGGCATCGAGGGTAGGCGCTTTTCTGACGCAGCACAACGACCCCGAAAAATGCGGCAAAATACTGACTGGCGGGCAAGCTCCAAACCGGCAGACTCGAGGAGCAGAAGCGACCAAGGCTGCAAGCAGAATTGGCATCGCTACTTATATGTGCATGCGTGTCTATTTCTGCAATGGTAGAGAATCAAGAAGGATTTGACAAGACTTGCGATTTTGTGTGTGCTCTTGTCTTGCTTGCGTCCAGATAAAACGATTGCAACATAAAGAGAAAGGGGATACATCAAAGTCTCTCATTCGTCGGTTTGGCAGCTTGGAATTGCACCTCTTTTGATAAGGTGCGAAGCGACGTCGAGGAAAGTGCATCGGAGGCGCTCAGAATGTGTGGAATAGCCACATACCTATCAGAAGCGATCGTTTCGGTCTGCGCTCATCGTCGAGTGGCGAAGCTGGGCAGATACGCGTCCCACCTCGGGTGAGTAGCTTATGGACTTGCGTCGTGAGATGTTGCGACCGGATGAGTACGGAATCGCTCTTGCGTGGCCATGCGCCGAGAGGGGCCCACTGGCGGTGAGCAAGGCGGAGCCAGCATGGCTGTCGACTGCGAAGCGCTTAAGCTGAGATGCGGCAGCTGAGCAGATGAAATGCTGCACATGTTGCCACATTGCGTCATGCCGCCGACCGCTGTTGGCATGTACATATAAGCGTGATATAGCACAGGACTAGACCCCGTTGCTGCAGGTTACGCATGTCCAGCTGCAGCGGCTCTCGCAGTGAGCTGGCTGGGCAGATCGGTCAGGTTCATGCCTGGTAAGCTATGGCGTCCCTGCCCTGTCGTCACGTGCGTTGTCATCGGTACACTGGACACCTTGCCTAATGATAGCTGGGGCAAGGTGATGGCCAACGAAGACAATTGCGAGCTGGCATTGGACATCAACGATCTGCTTGCCGGTGCTGAGGTAGGTTGAGCGGGCTTGCCTGCTGCATCAGACTCGATGGATGCGTACCCCCGTTGTTCCGTGAGACTGACTGCTGCAAGCGGACGATTCCTCTCAACGTACTTGGAGGCGGGGAAGCTTTCACTGCGGTCTAGAGCCATTCGGTTATGTTGCCTCAGCAACTCCTACGAGAGAGGTGTCGAGTGGTGGAGGTGAATGTGCTCGCAGTTATCATCAAATCCGTCGTGCTCGTCTCACTGCTGTTGGCTTATAGCTTCCTTCGCGTTCGCATTTGCGTTCGACGACGTCAGAGGGGGATTGCGCGTGCTCAGCGGCAGCCCAACTGTTCGCTCGACATGTTCTCCCTTTTTCTGTCCATTACTATCAATGATATCTCGTACGACCGCGATCGCGGTGCCATCCTCCAACGCTTTGCGACCGATTGCAATGTGCGCTTCCTCCTCGACCAGCTCCTCCTGCGTCTTGGACGCATAGCTGAGATCGGCTTCTTTGCCGCTCTTAGTCGCTGCAATGTGCGTCTTGTAGTGCTGCAGGCTGTTGTCTTGCCGTGAAAAGCGCGCCTTGCAGTTGGGGAACGTGCACATATACGGCCGGGAGCCTGCGAGATCGAAAGGGGAGACGCGTCAGTCGCGGCCGGCAGATGCAGCACGGGGCTAACTCGTCCGTCTCACCTGCATGTATGCGGCTGTGTCTCGCGGCGTGGCCACTCGTGGAGAACGTCTTGTTGCAGCCAGGATGACCGCAAGGATAGCGCTTCTTGCCATCTTCCGCGGTGTACGGCGCCGGTCTGCTCAGCCCGTCACTCTTGCGTTTTTTCGTTGGCTTTCCTGGAGGTGCAGCAGTAGTTGCGGTGGCAGCGTAGATGGGACACGATGCTGCAGACCCAACATCTGTGCTGGTGCTTGCATGCGCCCGTCCCTTGCCATTCTTCTCTCTTCCCTTGCCGTTGCTTTGCGCAAGCTGTGCTGATCCTCGCACAGGCGGAACGGGCATAGGACTCGGACTCTGCTGAATCGGAGGTGGCGCCGGTGACGGCCACGCATTGGTGTTGGCGCCAGAAGCAGCTACAGGCGCACGCATGTACGATTGATGTTGCTGCTGCGCCTTTGCACCGCCCGTAGATGACGCCATATAGCAAGTCCTCGAGGCCGAAATGACATCATCAGTTCTAAGCCGCGTCGTCTCCGACATGTCCGAAAGGTAATCATCTCTTCCGCCTCGATTGCGCTTGAGAACTCGTGACGAGGTGGACGAGGGCTCGCCGGGTGCAGCAGGGCTCGATATGGACATGGACGTGCCATCGCTGAAGAGCGGGACAGGTGCATGGCCTACCAGCTTGTGATGACCAGCTGAGTAGGTGGGCAGCGGCTGCTGACCGTACCCAGGTGGAAGCTGGTGGTAGTATCGCGCATTCTGGTGGTGCTGTTGTTGGTAGTAGTGAGAAGCAGAGGACCGTGGGCCATGCTCGGACGGCGGGCGCACGCTCGTGGCCGTGAAGCCTATTGGGCTACCAGAAGGAGCGGGCTGGAAGCTGTCGCCAGGGGTCAAGAGGTGAATAGATTGGAAGCCACCATACGAACCATGGTATTGCGACGAATCGGAGAAAAAGTTGGAATATGCGTTGGTGCACTTCGGGTGCGGCTGTTCTGCGTCATGTCCTTCGTCATGTCCTGACACGGATCCAGCAGCTGGCACAAATCGCTCATCATACTGCTGCTGCAGGTGACTTTGCGGACCGAGGTACACGTCACGTATGTTCTGCAAATGGTACGCGACAGGTGACAGAGATCGACGCGCCGCTGCGGCTGCCGAAGCAGCACCGGTAGAAATGAGCATCGATACGCGATGATGCATGCCGACTGCTGGAACTTTAGGATCGGAACCAGGATCGCCAAAGCTGATACGTCTCGCAGCCGCCGCCGAGGGGGAGAGATCGCCGCCATCGACGCTGGTGGCAGATGTTGCATAAGGGTTGCCAGAGCCGTAGGCATAGGCGCTGCCTCTGGGCGTCCGCGACCGCGACCGCGACTCAGAGCCGGAGACGGAGCTGGAGCGAGAGTCGGAGGCAGATTGCGCCATCAGCGCTAGATCGCTAGAATCGCCGCTTCCCCTGTTTGAGACGGAGCCAGAGCCCGAGTGAGATCTTGAGCCGGACGAATCATTCGAGCCTTTGCGAAGAATCGGCTGGCCGCTTCCGCTGCGCGGCGCTAGAGGGTTTGCGGGTGGCCTCATGGGTGTGCGACCAGCAGAGTGGATGCTGTGCTTGGCTGATCCTCCTTCCGCTGTCTCCCTCGCCTCGTCCTGACGCCCGCTGCCGTTCAACACACTGACCAGGGCGCCGGCCGCTGCGACAGACGGCAGCTTGAATGAATCCATGCCAATGTCAAGACCGCCCTCTGCGCTCGACCTTTGCCTCCTCTGCTCCAATGCACGCGCGAAGCCCAGTGTGGATGCGTCGTGCGAGTCGTGTTTCTGTTGCTCGGCGAAGCCTGTGTGCGCGTGCGCTCCGGAAGCTTGCACCAGATAGACAGTTGCACGATGTTCGTCTGTCGCATGGCCAACGCTGGATGCAGCAGACGCAGAAGGAGCGACGCTGTGCTGCGGGTGCCACAGCCAATCCTGAGAATTGGTACTGGTGCCAACTTGCTGCGATGCGGCTGCTGGGGAGGGAAAGATGAACGAACTGCTGATGTAGTCCGCTGCACCGTCGTAGGTGTGTGCTTCAGCAGCGGCAACCAGGGAAGGTGCAACAGATGTAGTGAGTCCAGCGAGTGCTGATCCGAGCTTGGAAGCAGAGCTAAACGTGTGATCTGCACCTCTAGTAGTAGTGGTAGTAGTAGTAGTAGAAGAAGAAGAAGACGTAGTAGTAGCAGCAGCAGCCGTTACCCCATGCAAAAGCTGTTGGCTGCTGTTGAAGAACGCGGCGAGGCCGGGTGAGAAGAAAACACTATCACCGCCGGTCGTGCTGGCGGTATCACCGGTGCCGGCCAAGCGGACGTTCGGCGCGTTGGTTGCGAGGAAATCGATTATGGGAAACTTGAGCCCAGAGAGGACCAGACCCGTCGAGATGTCCGGTAAGCTCGTATCAAGCGGGTGGACCTCTGACGCGGTGACGATGGCCGATGTAGCTGGTGCGTGAGCGCTATCGCTGCTGACGGCGTCGATAACGCGTGATCCTTGTCCTTCGTGTATAATGACGGAGAGACAGTCTGCCGAGACTCTTTCATCAGCAGATGCTGCTGATGGGGCTGTAGTGGAATGACCAAGCTGCGCCTTGTGGGGTGTCGCAACGCTGCGAGAGATCGTGGTGGAAGAGGATGAGTATGAGTACCCGGATGAGGCTAAGAAGGCGGTCGTGTCCGTGTGTGACCGGGGAGCAGATGCTGCCGAGGATCCGCTAGAGGTCGAGATCGACGGCGCCAATTGCAGTGGCGTGAGAGGATGCGGTTGTGCGAGTAAAAAGGATGACGCGGGCGCGGCTAGTGTATGCGCCTCTTGATGAAAGTGATGGTGGCGAGATGCTTGGGACGCACCGTGGCCGCGTGCATGTGTCGGTGTTTCAGAGACTGCAGCAGCTGGTTGCGCGCAGGATATTGGTGGATATGATGCTAATGTCGATAGTGTGATTGAAGGCGATGAAGAAATATGCGATCGCCCATGAGAAGGATCAGGGATCGTTAAAAATGGCAGACCGGGAGAATGCGAGTCTGATAGAACTGGTGTGACATTGGTGCCTTCTGCTAGGTCGTGTATGCTGCAGCGGTCTTTGTGCACAAATGGATCTTCGTTGGCGTGAATGGCGGGCAACTATTCCGGGAGAAAGCGGAGTAGCTGGTGGCTAGGTAGATGGATGGCGGTCGGAAGACAAGTTACAAGCGGACGGCGAATAGAAATGCACGTACGCTCGTTCGTTGCTGTCTCTCCCAGAAATGGAAGGTGTAAGAAGGAAGGTGCAGTTGAACGAAGACTCGGCTGACTTGACTGCGTGAGATTGCGAAGCTGAAAGAGAAAGAAAGCCGAATTGGTTCGACTGAGCCTGTTTGATGGGTATTGCGCGACGGAAATTGCCGTCTTGTGGACCCAGCGATGCACTCTGAATGGTGAGCTAAAAGTGGGTGCGGGCAAGTGTTGTGGGAAGTCTCCCGTTGTCCTTGCTGCCAAGTTTGACCTTGGAAGGTGCAACGAAAGGCGACGCCTGAATGGATTGGTCAGAGTCCTATCAGTCAACAGCCTCTCTCATGATAGACCACTGATGTCGTCGGTAGGGTCGGTTGGTGAGCACCCGAGGTCATAGAAGAAATTTGTCAATATGATGGTCAAACTGCGAACAGGCCCTAGCCGAATGAAGGTTGCATTTACATTCCCGCTGCCTGCCCAATCGCCACCATCCTTATTCCGTCTTCCACCTTCGACCACTAGCCAGATCTCACATCACACCGCTGGGAGCGGGGTGAGCTGTGGGCCTAAGTGAGCCGAGCTGAACTCACTGCCCTTATCTCTCCATCGCGATTCCGTGTCCATAACAAAAAAGAGCCTCTCGATCGCCAAGTGCCAACGAGCTCCACGCCCAAATGGTGCGCAGCGTGTTGAAGCTCCGCACCTCGACCCCGCTTCCGCTTCCAGCTCTAGAAGGACAGCCCGGTCTGGGTTTCCCGTCGCGTGTCACGGTCTGCTCACCTGTTCAACGGTGCTTGGGCAGAGAAAACCCAGCCTTTGCCTGGATGTGGTTCAAATCGTCACTATCGCCGGGGAAGTGACCTTGGACGAGGGGATGGGGGACTTGTCAAAGTCGGCAAGCGCGCGGCGAGCTGTTATCCGCCACTGAGAGCAACCGCTTTGCCGATAGTGTACTCGTATGGACATAACGTAGACCATGCCATACACAATCGGGTGTTGTGTGAGGGGTGTAACGGGATTATATCAAGCCGAATGCGCACAATCAATCCAATGAATGATGCATGGATGTGTGAGAACAGGCAAGAGGGATCGGTGTCCTGCCCACACTTACCCAGTGCCGGGCCACTGGCCTTCAGCACTGCGGGGTGCGGGGGCGGCCTTTGCTGTGGAGCCACCGACGGAGATGCAACAAGTACTGCTGCCTACTGCTGGCAGAGTTCACTGTGCTCGAGTCGATGATGATGAATGCATGATGACGATGGCACGATGATGAGGCCTCTCTCTCTCCTCTGATGAAGGCTGCCAATCGCCACGATGCATTTGGAATAGGGTCCAGATGTCCAAAATGTGAAAACTTCACATGCAGAGCACACAGACGCGTCGCCGAATCGCAAGAAACGTCACTTCATGCTTGCTTATGTAAGTTTCACCTGTTGCGCTTCTGGGTAGGTACCGCGACAAAAGCCCAACAGAACTCAGTTGCGGGCAAAAAGAAGGCGCTACTCATTCGGCATTGCGCCAAGCGCTGTGATACCATGCCGGACGGTACAGTGTGCAATCGTTGCACGTGACCATCTATAATTTGTAATCGCACTTTGCTATGTACTTGAATCGGAATGGCGAAAGCGTGAAAGGAGATCCCTTTCAATCTCTGGTGGCGCAGCAGTCCCAAAATCCATGGAGCTCGACTTCTTCGTGCGTCTGTATGCTCTTAGTTGCTCTTTTTTAGAAAGCTGAACGATAAATGCCTGAATGTTTAAGAATTATTGATCAACGGCCGAGTGGCAGCGTGCATGCGTACTTGACCAGCAACCCGTGAGCCGGCAACGTTTACCGCGTGCAAGTCTGCAACATGGCTTTCAAAAGCATGCCAGAGGTGACAGGCTCGTTCAGACAGCAAAACCCTTTCATTCTATTTGCACCCTGTCCGCTGCACCGCCGAATGTGAAGGGACAGAGTAAACAGGGTAGGTGCAGACAACATGGACCGGAATTGCCCTTGTCGCTTTGACCCGCGTGATTCGCGCTCGGCTCTCGAGTCCTCCGCGCGGATGACGCCAATTAAAAATAACAGGTTCGATGTTCATGTGAGAAGGTATGTGTATGTGTACATTATCAAAATCCAACCGGATTTCGTCCCTCATTCCCGCCCGCCTCGCACCGTTCATGTTCGCATCGGGTCCGAAGGCGCGTTTATAAAGCCGGCCATTTCACTACATGCATCGGAACGGAAGCGACCCAGGATACAAACTCCACGCTCTCAAAAGTTCACAATGACGAGATGTACTCCAACAACACATGCGCGACTACGGCAATCGACATTCTGACTCGCTATCGCAGGCTATCGAGTGACGCGGAGGTATATCAGGTGCTCGCGTGCCTCGTATAAAGCTGCGAGAATGCATCATAGTCATATGCGTTGTTTCCGAAAGATTCGTCCGTGGAGTCTCGTTGATGACCTACAATCAACAAATGAACGATGATCGATGATGTGATGATGAGCGACAAGTGCCAATCGTCACGGCTCATCACGAATGCCTCATGCGTGCTTGGGGTATATCCGATGGCGCAGACGGCAGGCACAGGAAGTCAAAAGGATACGAGGCGGCGTCCCGCTGCCCTTTTGAACTTGGTTCATCTGGAAAGAGCGATCCGCTGCCAGGCAGTGAACCGCACCAGGGAGTCTTTCTACAGCAAGCTTCCCCTGCCCTCCTCCATCAATGCCTTGCTGACCGCTTCGATGACTTGGCCGTGCACGTCCCAGTGCGCCGCGACAACGCCCTTGTTATCGCGCAGCGTTCGCCCTGCGCCAAAGTTGAGTGCCTGCCCGCGCAGGTCAGTCACCTTACCGCCTGCCTCCTCTACGAGCAGCAATCCTGACGCATGATCCTGACGTGCGCAAAGCAAAGCGCAATGGAGAACGAAGAAAACACGTGTGCCTGTGTCAGAGATATGGCAGTTCCGGTTGTGCTTGCCATGCCGCTTACCCAAATCTTCTCTTGGTAGCTCCCATCACCGACCGGTAGCCGTAGATAGATATCGCCGTCACCGCGTGCGATGCTCGCATACTTTGCCTGGCTGTCCATCCTGACAGACTTGTTCTTAATGCCGAGTAGTTCCGCGATCCTCGCGTTCGTGCCATGGGACGAATGTCCACTCTCAACGCTCTCGCAGAAGGACGCCTGTGAGAGCTTGGAGGCAGAAAGCGAGCGCATGCTGATCCGGGTCTCCGTTTCGTCGTGCAGCGTACGCTGGAACGCGCCCTGCCCGCGCACGGCAACGTACACCGTACCAAGCTTTGACTTGTCAACTTGGGCGTCACGTTCCTTATCTCCTGATGGCTTCGGATCCGCCGGTGAAATAGGGAGATTCGGGCAGCCCATTACGCCAACTTGTACAACTCCGTCAACGATGAACGCCAGGCAGACTGCATACTGGCCGCCGCGTAAAAAGCCTTTTGTTCCGTCAATCGGGTCCAATGCCCACATTCCTGAGGTACAATGCTTGCATTAGTATGCGCGGTCTCGCACATCGGCGGATGGAATTGTTGTAACTCACGTCCAATCGCGCCGCCTTCATGGTTTCCTCGGTCAATGGCCGCCAGTAGCTTCTCCTCTGTCAGGTCCTCCTCTTCCTGCTTCTGTACGCCCTGCCCCGAGAGGCCCGGGCAGTTTGTTGCTGCACCCTTCAGCGCCTCTCTCGCCAATCGGCATACTTGCTCCTTGATGCTCTTGCCCTCTTCCGTCTTGAGATCGCTGCTGTCCTCCTCGCCAACGATGGGGTCATCGGGGAAGTGAGTAGCGAGGATGGAGTTAACAACAGCTTGTGCGCCAAAATCTCCGACTGTGACGGGCGATTTGTCCGACTTTGTGAGCGAGTCGGAAGCCGAGATCAGCTTGTCAAAAACCGACGACGTGAGTTGCGAGGCGCGCAAGACAGCGCGTATGGCAATCGAGCGCTCGCGCGCGTATGGCGCTTCGCTTTTCGTCATGATGGAGCGATGGATCAAGTAAAGACTCTTCGGTGGGCACACCTGGCAAGCAAAGAGCGCAACAGATATTGCACCACTTGAAAACGGCTTTCGGTTGATGCCACAGCGTGTCAGCATCTATAGGGCGAGCAACGTTGCCTGCAACTTTCACCAGAGCAAGGCGTCAAAGGACGGAGCTGCCGGCAATCAAAGGCTCTCACAGTGTAGAATCTGAACTCTTGCAGAGCTATAGCTTGAATGAACCGGCCATGCGGAGAAGAGCCAATAGTCAACTATGGTCAATAGCCAACACGAAGCGTCATCGCCTCATCAGCCCAAGGAGAGTTGAAGTAATGTTGCATCACAGCAACGTAAAGGATAGTTATGTTGGAAAGAGGATTCCGCCCATGGAGGCACACACAAGCGCAGCAGTTAGGGATGTACACCTCCCTCCCCAGTCCGACACATGCGTGGATACAAATGCACAGCGTAGGAGAGGTCCAAACACATTACCAAGTAGCAGAACAAGTCAGGGCAGCCCTTGATAGCGTCTGATGAGAGTATGTATGTACTGCTGCCGAGTGTATGAATACAAAATGTGTGCAATGGTTGTGGAAGATTGCGTGACGGGAGAGATGAGCGTGGTGTGGCGAACAGCGTTGCAGGGTTCAGCGCGCACCGAAACGAGAAGGCGGTATCGCAGCGAGGATGACGCTTGACGCTCTCCCTGACGTGACTTGCACAGAGCCAGATATTCCTGCTCCAAGCACATCTCCATTCCGCGCAAAAGCTGTGCAGGCGCTCGCAATGGATGTAGTAGACATCTGCCTGCGCTCGATGCGATTCAGCTTCCGCGCCGTCTGGGCGTTGCTCTGCGTCCTCTGTCCCCGCACTGGGAACCCCCCGGCGTGCCTCCTGCCCTTGTAGCTTCCAACAGTCTTGTGGTGAAAAACGTTCTCCTGCATCTGCCTTTTGAGATCTGATTCGATTACGATTGAGCGTAACGGGTCCATTGCAGGTGATGGCCGCTGCGAAGGAGGTAGCAGCATTGGATCATTCGGCTTGCTGCTTGCAGAGCCACTTGCGGAAGAGGAAGCTGGCGCTGATGATGATGATCTGAACTGCGCTGTAACGGGATATGGCGATGTGGGCGTCGGCTTCCGTGCTGGGATGGAGCCAGGGGAAGAAAGGTACGCCGATAATTCTGTCACCTGCGACTCTGTCAGGTGCGAAACCTTGGCGTTATCGTGCAGGTACAAGCGAGCGCATAGTCGCTTCGCCGTCGCATCTGAGATCCCATAGAAGTTCTGCAGGGCGATCTGAACATGTTGTAAAAGAGGAGGTAAAGTGCGTCGATGTGTGAGGGCAAGGAGAACCATCGAGGGTCAGCTAGCGCGTCTGGGAAGCTCGACCGAAGGCTCCGAAATCCGCTGATCTCACCCTGACGAGCTTGTGATCGGGTAAGTGCACTCCGAGAAGATACATGCTGGGCAATTACGCTGTAAGGTCCTAAGACGAATGGCCAGTATTCAGTAGGCTCGAACCTCATTGATATCCCTCGAGTTACGGGAGATCAAGTGAGAAGAAGTGTGAAGATCGGAACATGCGACACCTCATGCTTTCTCGCAAAGGCAGGCACTAGGCGACACGAAATTTGCTCCGTTCCGCCTTCTCCAACGTAGAGCACCTTCATCAGCGCTTTATCTCGTAATTTCGAAAACATCTGTAGGCAAGTATCGAGCAAATGCGATGGTGAACCTCTTTCACAATAATTCTGAAGCTCATGCCTAGTTTTTGTGTGCCATAGCCAAAAAGTACATGATGAAAAGCGGGCCGCCAGTGGCTGGCCGCCGGTGAAAGCAAAACAACTGCTGTTGTGAATGCGACCACCTCGTGATGGATGCCCCAGACCCACTCCCAGCCCGGCATCGCACCCATCGTTCCAGACAGACAGCAAGACAGACACAGAAAGGTACACTAGGCTGCGGCTCTCTTTCCATACTCGTTGCCTTCCGGATCCCATTTGGCAGCAGCCCGGCCTCTTCCAATCGCGACTGCTGCCCACCTGAAAAACAAGCCCATCCTCATTGAGCTGGTTCTCAGCCAATTTAAACCTTGAAGCCACGGCTCTTCCTGCGACCTCTCGCGTTCTCCCTCTTCCTGTTCTTGCCGTTGCCGCGAACGTACGGCTTCTTGTGCTTGTGCGGGCCCATGCCAAAGTGCTTGACAGCCTCGCGAGCGTTCTTCGGGCCGCGGATGAGAACAGTGTTGCTGCCAGTCGGGGCACGCTGCGCGAGCTGGTCAAGGGTGAGGCACTCGCCACCAGCCGCAAGGATGCGTGCGCGCGCAGTCTGGGTGAAACGAAGCGCCGCAACGGACAGCTGTGGAACCTCGATCAGGCGGTTATCATCCGTGATCGGGCCAACAACGACAACCGTCTTGGGCTTGGCGGAGGCATCCTTGGCGACACCACCGCTGTTGCGGGTGAGGTAGATGATGCGTGAGATCGAAACTGGTGGCCGGTTGATCTTGGACTGATACAGGCGACGCAGAACGGCCTTGTTGAAACGCGAGTCAGTGCGGCGCGCGAGGAAGCGGTAAAGCTGCATGATCAAACAAGCATTATTTCAATCAGCCTTTCATATCAACATTCAGCGAAAGCAAATCCACAAGAACGCACCTTGACCAAGAGCAGGAGGTACGGGTCCTCGCTCTTGGGGGCAGTACGCTGGCCCTTCTTGACGTGGTGCTTCTTGATGTCGATACCCTTTTGGAGATGAACAGATGTCAGTATGTGCTCAGGGCGAGGTGGCACGTCGGATTGCACGAGAAAGTCTGCATCATACAGGTGGCCCCAGGAGCTCTTACCCCAACCCGAGCCAACCGCTTCGGCCACATACTATTCACAAAAGCTGCGAGCTCGAAGTTATCTGCTTGAGTTCTACAGAGTCTTCTTCCCCCTGAATGATCCCACCAGGCAGGAAAGAATTGTCCGAGGACAGGTGCTTCGAGCTGGCGCTACTACTCTTTGCCCTAGGGCACTCCAGATTCGCCCTTGATTTGGCAGAAGCAAGTGTCCAGCGATATGGCGCGGCTCATGCCTGCTGACGATGACGCCAGCTGCAAATGGCCGACTCTCTGCAATTCCACTCCCCACCACTACTCCTTGATCTAAGGCCTGCGCCATCCAGGATTGCTTCCAGCTGCTAGCGCAAGATCTTGCATGCGGTAAACGGTCCTGGCAAAGGAAAGAACCCCAGCCAATCTTGCCGAAGGCTTCTTGAAAATTGAAGCTCCGTGCAATTCGCCTAACGAAGGCCTTATCTTCGCACTACCCAAACCTGGGCTAGCAGGCGTTCTGTTCAATCCGATCCCGCGGATCCTGTCGTCTTGGGCTGCCTTCCTGTGCATCGGCAAGCATACGCGTTCGTGTGCACGCAAGAGCAAGGAACTCACCATCTTGAATTGATCTTGCGTGACCTCGACTTATCGGATGAGATGAGATAGTCCAGAATTCAGCAAGTGGTCAGAAGATGAAGTTAACCTCAAGCTCGCTTCCAAGTCCCACCGCGTGAGCAACCAAACGGACGACCCGCCTGGTGAGAGGGCTGCCAGTGGTTCCCTGCCACACCGCAGCCGGTGGACAATGGGCTGAATAAATCACAGCGGAACGATCAACAGTAGTCGTCGTCTCAAACATTTCACCGTTCAATGTGCTCCTGACATCGGCGTCTTGCCCGTTCCGCTCTTGTAAAGTCGCCGATGCCTCCCGCCGACGAAAATGGCCGATGCTGGCTGTTTCTAAGAAACCTTCTCACTTGTACTTGTACAACCCCCTTCCCCCACCAGTCCACAGCTGACCCCACCATCCCCTCTACCACTTCGAGTGCATCCGCTCGAAACATCCATCCACGCAGACCTAACGGCAGATAGCCAAACTCTCGCAAACATGGCGGATGTTGAGCGTGGCCGCTCCATGTCGCGTTCGCGCTCACCTCCCCCGACGCGCTCGCGCTCGCCTCTTCCTCCACGCGACCGAAGCATGTCTCCTCCCCCGCGCCGCTCTCCACCACCCCGTGGCGACAGGAGCCCACCTCCGAGACGATACCGGTGAGCACATGGAGGAATTTCTTCAACTTGCGGTAATGTGGAAGTAGAGATCCAAACTGACATCATTCTGCATGGCCTTTTACGCAGCTCGCGGTCCCCCCCCCCTCCGCCCAAGCCTCGTCACGCACCCCGCGACGTCGAACCCACTAACATCGTCGGTGTCTTTGGCCTCTCAATGCGCACAGTCGAGCGGGACCTGGAGGAAGAGTTTTCCCGCGTCGCTCCTGTTGAGAAAGTCGTCATTGTCTACGATGCCCGCTCCGCACGTTCGCGCGGTTTTGGCTTCATCACCATGAAGGACCTCGACGGCGCTGCCGCTGTCATCCGCGAGCTCAACGGTATCGACCTGCACGGTCGTAGACTCCGGGTTGATTACAGCAGCACGAGGAAGCCTCACGACCCTACCCCGGGCGAATACAGGGGCATCTCACGCGACGCCCCTCCGTTTCCGCGTGGCCCTCCACCGCATGGTGGCCCCCGCGGTGGACCTGGCTACGGCTATGGCCCTCCTCCTCGCTACGGCGGTGGCTACGGTGGCGCTGGGGGCGGCGGCGGCTACGGCGGTGGTGGATATGGAGGTGGATACAGCAGAGGAGGACCTCCGCCTCGCGATCGCGACAGGTACGGGCCCCCGCCGCCTCGTGGCGGCGATTATCGTGGCCGCACTCGCTCGCGTTCGCCACCACGTCGTCGGTACGCAAGCCGATCGCCCCCTCCCCTCTCCCCCCCTCGCAGTAGACGCTCGCCGCTTTCGCCTCCTCCGCGCAGTAGGCGCTCGCCCAGCCCTCGCGGGCCTCCATCGCCTCGCCCGCGCGACCGCAGCCCGGGTTGGTGATGGCTGAATGTTGAGCTCGAAGCAGACGTGCTGCTAGGGCATTCGGTGGGATGATATGAGAACATTGTTCACAATTCGCCGCCTCGCGCGTCGAAGAAAGGAGATAGCGGATACCAAGTTGCTTGCGAGAATTGGAAATCTACAAAACGCATTGAATTATGAAGCAAGTAGTCCTCGAAGAGAATCCAAAAGAACTGTCAAACGATTGCAACATTCGAGTCATCTCAATGAACAATGAACATTTGTTGTCAAGTCTCAAGTATCAAACACCTGCCAAGATTTCAAAATGTCGAAATCTCGAGCATTACGTACCGTGACCGTCGCGTGACAAGACTACGCACAGCGCAAAGACAAGCTCTGTGTTCGAGCCTCTCGTTGCTGTGAGCCAAAGACGAAAAGGGCAAAAGATGCAAGATATTGCTTGAAGTTGCGCGAAGAAGGTTGGGTTGTCGCTCGCGAGACGAAAATGGCAGTATATAGTGTTCATCCAGGTGAAGCAAGCACAAGTATTTGCAGACGTGCAAGAGAAGTACAAAGTACGCAGAAATAGTCTGCAAAAGGTAGGTGAAATGAGCGGAAGGCCTTGCTGAGTAAAGACAAGGTATCGCTGAGCGAAACAGACAGCACGCATCTACCTTTCATACCGGCTGATCTGCATCAGTTCGCCTGCGCCCCTTGATATTTCAAGCCAGGTGAGTGCGTTGCCTGCTTTGACACGTGTGATCCTTCGCTCGCGCCGTCGCCGGCTGAGTAAGAGGCAGATGTCAACCTGCTTGACCTGCGCACTTCATTGCTGTCGACGATGCGAATGGACACATGCACATAGAACGCAAATTGTAAGCGCCGACGGAAGGTCGAGCGCTGTTGAGAGCACACAGAAATTACATTTCGATGTTCCTCAAAATCCCCCCTTTACGCAGCTTGTCTAGTATACATCTTGCCGAGACGCTCGAAGATGAAAAGCACAGTGCATGAGACCGTCGGTTGGATACCGAAACAAACAGTGCGACGACAGAAGTGGAGAAGCGAAAAGAGGGGGTGAGATGAGGAAAGAGGAGAGCGAAGGGGTATTTGGGGCTCTCTGAGATAATCGAAGAGGGAGAAAGACGAATAATCGACAGTTTTGTCAAGTCCACGGCCCAACGGATTCGCTGCACTAAGGTTGATAAGAGGCGCGTTGCTAGGCCCTGACGGGCTGCAGGCGACTGGAGGCGGCCGGCATCGCGGCATCGTACATTCGCGCATCGGCTCATTGGCCGGTGCCGCCAGGCCCGCTGGAGCCGAAGATGTTGCCTCCAAAGTCTCCGCCGTCAAAGTCAAAGTTGAAGTTGAACATGTCGGAAAAGTCTTGGTTGTCGTCGTGCGTTTCCATGCCGAGCGCGCCGCCGGCACCGACGCCCGAGAATGGCGCGTGTGCCAGCTGCTGTTGTTGCTGCGAAGAGTCTAGCACGGCCGAGCCTTGCGCTTGCCTTTTGAGCGGGTCTTGCGCTGATGGTGCGCCGTTCTGGTTTTGGGTATGCGTAGCCGCACTGCTGGCAGCATCACCCTGATGATTCTGCAGCACTGCGTTCGGGGCTATACTGGCGGGGGTAGATGCGGCAACAGCTGCCGATGCCATCATAGAGGAGCCAGGAGGTTGGCTTGGCAGAACAGCTGGAGCCTGAGACGGCGTCTTATTTGCAGCTTTTGAATTCTTCTGTGCGCCAACGCATGTGCGTCAGTAAACGATCATCAACTCGCCCACAGGGGCAATAGGGAAGAGGAGTTCGAACAGAAAAGAGATGATTGAAAAACTCACCCTTGCTCGGGTCCCTTTCTGAGCTTTCGGCTTGTCGGGTGCGGCGGGTTTGGCGTTGGGCGTCGACGCGATGGGAGAAAGCGCGTTCGAAGCCGACTGCGTGCGCGGACTGGCAGACGCCGTAGGCGGGCCCATGGAACTAGCAGCGGAGGCAACTCGCTGCATCGCACCAGCTTTGCTAGCCCTCTGCTGTTGCTGCTGCTGCTGTTGTTGTTGTTGCTGTTGTTGTTGTTGCTGTTGCTGCTGTTGCTGTTGCTGCTGTTGCTGTTGCTGCTGTTGCTGTTG